>NC_056737.1:704467936-704685436 GCF_019279795.1 Protopterus annectens | reverse complement strand
GCATAGACAGTGTATTGGGTACTGTACTTTACTGCAGTTTTGTGTTCAGAAGTCTTTTTTTTAGCTCAGTTGAAGAACAGAAGGGTGCAACTTTGTGAGACTGCCACAGGGCACTAGAACCAACTACACCTCTGCTCTTACCTATTGTGTGTGTAGTATGGATGAACAACTGCTGTAGGGGTAGCCACTTGGCAGTGTTTACATTGTCTCTAGATGATGGTTAATGTTGAGGTGACACCACAACCCCATGTGCAAAAATGAAAAAAGGTGGTTGTGGATGGATGGATGGATGGATGGATGGATGGATGGATGGATGGATGGATGGATGGATTGATTATCTACTGCAGTCACATCTGCCAGAAGAATGCCTAAGAAGCAACCAATGAGGAACAACAAAGCCTTTTAATGTCTTTCTTAAAGGCAAATGTTTGGATTCTAACCTTTCTTGTTTGTTTTTGGTAATGTTTTCCTCTTAAAAGTATGTGTTTTCTTTGGATTCACTGATTTCAAGTTCATAAATATCAAACCAAAAAATGGCAAGTTTGACTGACAATTGCTACTTTGTTTTTCGTTGTGATTTTTATTTTATTTATTTAGTATGTGTGTGTATTTGTGTGTGTCTGTGTGTCTATGTGTGTGTGTGTGTGTGTGTGTGTGTGTGTGTGTGTGTGTGTGTGTGTGTGTGTGTGTGTGTGTGTGTGTGTGTCTCTCTCTCTCTTGTGGGCCTCCAGTGCTTCTGATTTTGATTTTGTATTATGCATTTGAGGTGATTTATTATTTATCTATCTATTGCTGTTTTTCCTGTTAAATTTTAATAGCGAGCATTCAATGTTTTTGCATTTGATTTTGTGACAGGTGTTTGGATGCTCATAATGTTTATCAGGGGATATTTGTATTTTAATTAGTTGATACATTGTAGTATATGATGCTATGTTGTTTGATGGTATTTTGTCTTGGTCTGATTAAGTGGTTTATCCACGAAAGCGCTAACTCTATTACGTTTATGTTAATTAAAGGAATCTCTGCCTTTTATACTTGTTTTTATTATTTATCTTTTACTTTTTGAACTGCGGGTGCAATTTGAGGTTATTCTTTCCATTCCTGTGTCATTCGCCCTTTCTCAGCATTTGTGAAGTTAGTGCATTTACGTAGGCAAGGTATGGGGGTGCTTTTCTATAAAAACTATTTTTTCAGTACTCCTGTATGCCTGCTTGTGGTTGAATTTAGTAGTCAGTGTTCTGTTTTTGTTACTCTGACATGGAGCCTGCTATTATGCTTAACCAAACGTTTCAGCTGTCCTGTTTTATCATCGCCTTTAAAATAACGATGAGAGACTTTCTTCATTGTTTAGATCCCCTGCTACAAATCTGGCTTTATGCTAACAGCCAAAATATACCTTGGAAACTGATCACATTTTTTTTTAATTTGGGTAAGTTGAGCAAAGTAGCCTGAAACATACCAGTTACTAGTGAGGAATCAGCTGCAGTGCTTCTTGTTAGGAGCTGCTGACATGCCGTTGGCAGGTTATTTCAGGGGTGATCGTTCAAGTCAGGTGCTGCTAATATACCTTTACCAGGTTATGTTGGGGTCGCTCTTCAGGTCATGTGCTGCTGACATGCCATTAGTAGGTAATATTTGCCATTTGGCTTACTGTTCAAGTCATGTTACCAGCATGCTTTCACCTGGTTATGTTAGGGTTCACCATTGAAGTCATGCGCAGCTGAGATGCCTTTACCAGGTTATGCTGGGCCTTAGACTGGCATGCCATCACCAGATTATGTTGGGGCTCACTGTTTAAGTAATGCTCTACTGATATGTCACCACCAGATTATGTTATGGTCCTTACTACTGCTGACCCACCTTTAGCAAGTTAAGTTGGGGTTCACTTTCAAGTCATGCTGCTACAGATATACCTTTACCAGGTTATGTTGGTGCTCACTGTTTGAGTCTTGTGATGTTGACATAACTTTACCAGGTTATGTTGTGGTTCACTGTTCAAGTGATGTGATGCTGACCTACCTTTACCAGGTTATGTTGGGGTTCACTATTCAAATCGTGCTGCTGACATACCTTTACCAGGTTATGTTGAGGCTCACTGTTCGAGTCATGTGCTGCTGAAGTACCTTTACCATGTTATGTTGGGACTAACTGCTCAAGTCTTGTGATGTTAACATAACTTTACCAGGTTATGTAGGGGCCTCACTGTGAGTCATGTGATGCTGACATACCTTTAGCAGGTTATGTTGTGGCTCACTGTTTGAGTCATGTGCTACTGATGTGCCTTTACCAGGTTATGTTGGGGTTCATTGTTCAAGTCATGTGATGCCAACATACCTTTACTAAGTTATGTTGGGGTTCACTGGGAAGTTGCAGTATAGCAGACTTGCTTGACTTGGTTACTATAACAGTAGATGTTCAGTATCCTGTCTCAGTAATAGCACCTAACCTCCATTTATCTTTTTTTTATTTCTGGACTGCTTTTAAGTTTATGTTTATGAAGAAGTTTTGTGTGAATAATTGAACTATGTTTGAAATGACTAACTGTCTGTAGTCTCCCAGTAATGAGAGAAGAGTGGAGAACCTTTACTGTTGTCGTGCATCTCCAGACATTGAAGTTACTTTGAAAGCTGCTGAGTGAATTCATCCTTTCTGAATCTTCAGTGGAGGTTGTCTAGTCTCCGGCTATGCTAAATGCTTATGCAGGAGTACAAACAAACCTATATTTTATTACAGGTTGTATTAAATATATGAATATTTATCCAGTCTCTCTTTGGACATTTTTACAGGAATGTTAAAGGTGTATTTGAGGTTTAGTAGTGGGTTAGGCTATGAAAACTGTAAACTTTAGCTTCCTACTTGATGCTGTATTCACGTCACCTCCTATTGAGCAGAGGCTGTAATTGCAGGCAGCACTACAAAAGCAGGCACTCATCATCATTATCAATTCCTTTTTTCCCCATTTTCTACATGGGGTCGGGGTGTTTTGTCAACTGTAGCCATCTTTCTATTCAATGCTACTCTCCTACCTTCTTTGACACTCATGCCTGACTGTCGTAGGTCTTCTCTAATACTAGCTGTCCATCTGTTTGATGGATGCCCTCTGTTCCTATTGCCTTCTTCATGTCTGTCCCAAATCTTCTTCACCAGATTGTCTTTTTCTTTTCTGCATTGTGACCAAACCACCATATTCTGTTCAGTTTGACCTTTTCTGCAATTGGCTTCTGCTCTTCTGTCCTCATTTCTTTGTCTGTCCCATGGTGTGCATCCTACTACCCATCTCAGGCACTTCATCTCCATCACCTCTACCTTTCTTAACTGCTCTGCCTTTACTGCCCAGGTTTCTGTATCATACAGCAGTACTGGCTGCACCGGTGTTTTGTACACCTTACATTTCAGTTTCTTTGGCATTCTTCTGTCATAGACTCCACCTGATACTCTGTCAGTTGGCTACAGCCCCTCTGATTCTAGCTTTGACCTCCTCATTCAGACTTCCCTTCTCCTCAGCCACCCCTCCCAGATAATTGAAGCTGTTTACCTGTTCCAATATTTCCCTTCTATCTCATTTCCCAGCTTCTTCTGATTCCCCAATTTGTTACCATTACAGCTGTCTTATCTGTACTTAGTTTCATCTCATGTGCCTTCAGCTTTGCATTCCCTTTCCTATGCTAAAGTTCTCGCTCAGAGTCTACCTTTAATGCCAATGCCACGCTTGTCTGCAACTAGCAACTGTGATGATCTGTCCCCTCTGACCTGTTAACTAATGTAGTCCATCACCATTATGAACAGCAGTGGTATCAGGTCTGAACCCTGGTGCACACCCACAGGAAACTAATTCGACCAATGTTCCTAGGACTTCAGGCCATCGCAGCACTGCCCAAATCAGTTTTCTTTGGACCTTGTCATAT
Source organism: Protopterus annectens (assembly GCF_019279795.1). NCBI lineage: Eukaryota > Metazoa > Chordata > Ceratodontiformes > Protopteridae > Protopterus > Protopterus annectens. The sequence continues at coordinate 704,681,531 of NC_056737.1, read as the reverse complement.
GATTTCTCCAAGTCTAGGAATACTGAATGGGACTCTTTCTCATCTCTGTCTTTTTCTCAACTGTTTGTCTCACTGCAAACATTGGGTCATTTTGGCTGCATCCTGATATTAATCTGAATTGCTCATCTCCCATGTTACTTTCAGCAACTCAGTAATTCTCTTTATCAGTCACCATCTCCAGAACGTATGCAGTGTGACAAGAGTTTGATACCTCTATTCTGCCAACACTTGCGAATGTCCCCATTGTTCTTAAACAATGATAGTGGTATGTTTATTTTCCAGTAATCTGGGATGCGCCTTTCTCTCTGCATTGCTATGAGTATCTTCAGGAGCCATTTCTCCCATATCTCACCCAACATCTTTATCATATCTGCTGTGACCTCGTCTGAGCCTTCTGCTTTGCCTGCCTTCATTTTCGTTAACGCTTTTCTTCTTCTTCTGTGTTGGGCTCCTTTTCTTCTGTCATCATAGGCTGTGTCCAGGGCAGTACAGGCACTCATCATTACTAAAAATATATGTAGCTTCTTCTACTGCTTAGATATTACAGTTAGCTCTGAGAAGTAAGACAGTATCATTATTAAAATAGCTATGGCTGGAAGGATGTCAGTCAGGCTAAAATTAAAGAACCGGCATTGCTCATAGGTGAAGACTGAGGCGAGGTAATCGACACTTGATATCTGCTGTTATGGTGCTTGCTTCACACAGCTGGATTTTGAATGGCTGATGAATATCATGGCTATGCATATTTTATTTGTCTTGAGCTGGGGCTGTCTGCTTTAGTTTTTAATAGTGTGCCAACATTGCCATTGTATCTATGAGATCTTGGATTTATGCCCAACCTCCAGCCTAATCTCAAAAGAGAGTTATCAGCAGAGAAATCAAAGCAGTTAGCGATCTAAGACTATAATGTTACAGAAATTCTGTGAAGACACCTTTGTATCCTAGATAATCTCATTGTCCCCTTGTATACTGTATAGAACCATACAATTAATTGCTTTTTAAACAAATCTGGTGGGAAAGAAGGAACATATTTACTGTTAGTATGTGCACTGATGACAGCATGCACCTTTGGTATGGGTGACTTCTAATAGACTGATGCAGAAAAATAACCGCATGGATCTAGGTACTGATGGAGAAATAGTTCCATGGGTATGACATAGAAAAACAGGTTCCTATGAAGGCAAAATTTATGAATACGTCTGTTTATTTTAATTAACTCTTAAATCATAAATTGCTATTGTGACAAAAAGTATGCTATTTAACAAGACATACTATGAAATTATTAGAAACAGAATGAATTTCTTGTTGACACAGAACTACAGCATTTTGCATTAAATCTGTTACAACTAATGCTGTTACAGATTCTGAAAGGCTCAGAAGGTATTCCTCAAGAAGGTTTAATCTCATTGACCGATATAGATGACGACAGTAGCTCTTCAGGAACCCTGACCGACATAATTTATCAGGTAACCTTTTATTTTTACCTGATCCGGCTACCTTCTTCCAGCTGCTTATTGTTCTGCAGCTTACAGCATCTTGCACTGTCTAGCTGACAGACGTGTCATCTACACTTTACTTAAACAGTTATTATGTATCACATCTTGCACTGTCTGGCTGACTGATGTGTCATCTACACTTTACTTAAACAGTTATTATGTATTACATCTTGCACTGTCTGGCTGACTGATGTGTCATCTACACTTTACTTAAACAGTTATTATGTATTACATCTTGCACTGTCTGGCTGACTGATGTGTCATCTACACTTTGCTTAAACAGTTACTATGTATTACATCTTGTAGTGTCTGGCTGACAGACATATCATCTACGCTTTGCTTAACAGTTACTATGTATTTACTACAAATGTGTGCTGCATAAAGAGAAAACTCTCAGCTATTCTCTGGCTTAGATAATGACAAGGGGTTGATCGTTCAAACAGTTAATGACCTGGGGAGTCCAGCAAATCTGCTTGTTTTCCTTGACAATAAAAGTGACTTCAGATATTGTAAAGAAACTTTCATATTTATCGCTCCTAATTATGGTACCTAGTTCTCTTACTTTGAATATAATTAAACAAGTAACACTTCTGGTAAGTTATTGTAAATTTTTGAGAGAAATTGCAGATGGAAGGAATTATGATCATATATTTAGAAAAAAGGAGACCTGTACCAGTCATTTTAACTCCTGTAACTGTTATGAAGAAAATATTTTTTCTGGATAAACAGTTTTGATATATGTTCAGCAGTGATGTTTTATGTGTATGCAGACAGGTTGATTTTGAGTCACTAGCATACCTCATCCTGGGTCTTTGAGAGACCCAAATTCAGCACCATCCTGTGATGTGAAAGTTGTTTGTCTGCTGAAAGCATCAGCTTCCCTTACAATAGTAGGCTTGCTGTCAGGTGAAGCCTGAATCTTTCTTCAAGATGCTTTATGCTTCTGTTGTTTGCAGTTATTTATGCTGTATCAGATGTTCTTCAGTGGGGTATTAATGTACAGGTAAAGCCTGGTAAAAAAAAAGCCAAGTCCACCACTTCACAGCAACATATTATGGTGCCATGAAGAAGGAAATGGAAAAAAAAAGCAAACTAACACAATTTAGGTTTAGTGTGCATAAAAAAGGTTAAATTAAAAAAAAACTTACCTATCAAAAGTAACAGCAGTTGCAGTTACAAGGACTTTCCGTTTTACTTAAACCTAACAAAGGTTTAAAAAAACTGCTTTTAGGGAGGAAAAAAATAAACAAAAAATTAATTGAGTGAGAGAGAGAGAGTGAATGCACAAGAGATGGAGAGTGCATACCTCTCGACTTCTTTCCTCAAGAATTCAGGTCCGAAACCAAAGAGGCTTTTCATCAACATGCATTATCTGAACAATAAGAAGTATGAACCTATGATGTCTAGTTGTATTTAACTAACTGAAATTCTCAGCTTTTTGGAAGAAAATACAGGAGGCAAACAAGTGACATTCTGCAAAATCAAGGACAGTTGGGTGCAGTGCTTTGGACTCTGATTTTTTTTTTTTCATTTCATCACAGTGACAGGTGAGGTGTACTTAGTCAATAAAGTGGTTTAACTGCAAGGCACATCTGTGTGTATATATATATATATATATATATATCTGTGTTGTGTTTCTGTATATATGTGTACGAGTCTGTCTGTGTTTGCCACTGCATGTGTATCTGTGTGACTGTGTGTCTTGACATTAAGTACTTGTATAACTTATATTTTGGATGTAAAACACCTCCTCCAACAACAATTGAATACTTACAGCAACTTTAAACATTAGGCAGAGGAACTTTTTACATCAAAAAGAGAAACAATGTATATATTAATAGGAAAGCAAATAAGAAATGATTTAACAGATGGCTCATTGTTAAGTGCAGTAGGGTGGGTGTTATTGGGAACTCATGCCATTCCATGGGTGACATTGGGCCTAACAGCACCCCTGGGTGAGGCTGGTAAGTTCAGATCCAAAGGGGCCAAAACATTTATTTAAAGAAAATGTGTGTGTGTGTGTGTGTGTTTGTGTTTGTGTTTGTGTGTGTGTGTGTGTGTGTGTGTGTGTGGGGGGGGGTTATCTACCAGTGTTCCAAGGTCTGTCACAACATTTTCATTTTGGAATGGGTTGTTATCTGTACTAGAGTCTGGGTTGAGGGATTGTTTACTAAATGTAACAATATTGCCCTTTTTAGCATTCAGTTTTAGTCCATTTTCTATGCACTAACTATTAACATGTGTAAGTTTAAGGTGCAGTCTCTATGCCGTCTCTACATCATAAAAGGGGATTTAAGAGTGACACCCAATTTACAGTCACCTGCAAACTTGGTTAACTAGAGATCTTGTCTTTTCATCTAAAGATCAGAGAGGTATATGCTAAATAGTAGAGGTCCTAGTATGGACACTAGAGAGACTCCATTGTTTACCTTTATGCTGTCTGAAGATGTGCCTGCCACAATCACTGTGTGGATTCTGTCTCAGTTTACTGTCCAGCTAACTACACAGTGTTTAATTTGGGGCATATTTAACTTGTTAATTATGTTAGCATGTGGTATGGTATCAAATGCTTTTGGCATGGTTAAGACATGCTATATGGACAACATGACTGCTGTACATGATTGTTACTCTCTCAAAGAGATTTATCAGATTAATTGGACAGGATTTACCCTTAACAAAGCCAAACTGCTGGGGGTCAAGTTTAGCTATTTAAATCAGTTATAAAGAGTTATACATGGTGTCTAGTGCCCCCATCTCACACTTTTTTTGTGCAAAATCTGTTCCATTAATTTCAAGTGCCTTTAAGATGCAATATATAAAGAGTTATCTCTTGTGTATGGTGTCCCTCATTACCTTCCCCAGTGTTGCTGGATTTGTTCATTAGTCTGATGGAGTGTGGAAATATGACAGCACCAACCTCAACACAAACACGTTCATGCATACACATAAGCACACACACAACTTTCTCATGGACACACCCATTCACCCTTACACACACACACACACACACACACACACACACACACACACACACACACACACACACCTTACACCACTCATACATCTATGTACACTTACACATGCACACTGTTGAACTCACAAACAAATACACACACACACACTCACACACACACACACACACACACACACACACACACACACACACACACACACACACACACACACACACACACACACACACACACACACACCTCAGCACTACCTGTCACTTACCTTTAACAAAACTGGGTGAATATGTGCTTTGGCCTTGTTCATTAACATGGGAAGATGGTGTAACTTAAAAGGACAAGTGATTTTCTGAATTTGCAGGTTGCATAAATGCCATACTGCGGGCATCTTTGGTGGGGAGCACATGGCTAATTAGTATAAGATACTTCTCTGGAATGTCTCATTAACATTTTGTAGTAGGCCACAGAGTCAGCTCACTGTAGTACTGCACCATTTTGTGGTACAGCACTGTGATAGGGCTGTCTCTGAATCAGAAATGGTTACTGAGAGGTGTACACCTGGCATACACCTCAAGGTAGTCTTTCTGAATTTGGTTTATGGTCTAATTATAACACAGTTCTTCATTACATGAGTAGTTTTAAGAGCTTTACATATTGTTTCATTTGTTTTAAATCTAGTAATTTATGCTTGAAAAAGAAAGGATTATTTGTAAGGAATCACTTTTCTGCCAATATTTATGGTTGTTTAGTGGACTGCACAGTGTCATTTAGTACGACGAGTGGTAACACATAGGGCTTCAAAAATTCTAAGACACAGAGAGCATGGTTTTACAAGGGACTAGAATAGCTTAGTGTATAATGACATGGAATGAAGAACCCGTGCAAATGACCACACCAAAAATAGTGCATTGATTCAGAAATGTGTAAAACAGATGTGTTATGCACAACCAGATGTTCTTCGTGTTTCACTGTTGCAGTCATCACATTTGGGTTATCCCTGCCAGGGTAGCCCTCAGTCAGCCCAAATACCAGAGGCTTAGTATTTCTACGTTGGATGCTGTTGCTGCAGGACTGACATCAGTTCGTCTGTAGTATAAAGTAAGGCAGCCGATGACATTACATTTGTCTTTCTTGCCGAGAAGCCTGAAGCAGGAGCAGTTTGCATGAGTGCCGGTCCACCACTACCTGTGTTTTTCATTTTCCAAATTGAAGTTGAATTCTTCTAAAGCTAAGTACCCCACTGGAGATCCTTTTTTCTTGCTCTAACCGATGTCAGAAAAAGTTAACAATTGTCTCGCCTCTGGAAAGCAAATACCACACCGAGACTTTCACTCTTACTGCATCACTTGCTTAGGCCCAGACCATGATGTCCCCTGCTGTCGCTTTTGTGTTTTGCTCAACGCCAGAACTATACATCATCGGGCCCTTATAGTAGCTAGATATTTTTGCTCTCAGTCCTCGATTTTCAATATGGCTTCATTAAGCCATCCGACAGCAGATCTTCTGAAAAAACATAAGGATAAAGACAGAGACAGACCGCAAAGGTCCAAATCTGCCAACGACACTTTCGTTAAGCTAGCCATCAGTTCTCCGGTCCTCAGTGAGGTGCTTTAGTAGCCCCTGATGCCTGCTTCTGTGGAGTCCGGTATGCCTCAAAACTCTTCATCAATTAAGGATCCTGCAGTTGTCTCTACCTTGGATGGGTCCGGAGCCACTGAGCAGGCACCGGACTCTGAGGAAGTACTTCGCACTACCGATTCTCAACACATACCGATGACTTCTCTTGCATCTACTGTTCTTTTGAAAACTACAGAGTTTCTAAGGCCCAGGGTATGAACCACACCCAAGAAACTGATGACTCCATCTCAGGCACCTGCTTCCTTACCTCAGTATCAAATGCTTAAAATGGCGGAAGACCTTATAATGCTTATCAGAGGAAGCCAAGCTGCCCCTTCCAAAAGAAAAAGAGATTTGTCCCCAGTAGTTTTATCTGAAAAGGAGTCCAATGACTCTGATGCCTCTGAATTTAAAGACATGCAGCCCTCTCTGCTTATGAGGATTCTGATGCAGAGGAATCATTCCTTCAGCCTCTCCACCTGAGGATTTTTCCTTTGAGGAAACCCTTCATACTTTAAGGGAGCATTTCCAATGGGAATGTCAGGACTACACTCAGTCTAAAAAGAGACTCAGGGAATTCTTAGATTTTCCACAGCACAGACCCATTCCTCCTGTCATGGATGTTGTGGGTGATGTTTTCATGGAATCTACTTTGACTCCTGACGCCCACCCTCCTGCTCCCAGGAAACCTGACAGTTATTACAGAGTCCCTGACTCTCACACATTTCTTTTCAAAATTCCTACTGCTGACCCTGAGGTTATCTCCCAAGGGCCTAAAGAAATGAAAGCAACTTCTGCCAAGAATCTCACACCCTCAGATATGGATTCCTGAGCATTAGACAGATGGGGTAAAAAAGTATACACCTCTGCTACTCTTGCTATTAGAGCACTAAATTGTCAGTTCCTTATGCTAAAATTTCAGCAGTATACCATGGAACTCCTCAAACAAAAAATATCATCTTTTCCTGCTTGTGCAGAAACTAAAGAGTTATAAGAGTTAATGCATTCTGCAAATCAAGTAACTAGGCACACCTTACACTGTGGTTTTGAAGCCCTAGAAGCATCTTGCAGGGCAGCAGTCACCAGTTCTGTCCTTAGAAGGTATGCTTGGCTTAAGGAACAGCCCTTGCTAGACCATGTCAAATCTAAACTTTTGGATGCATCCTTGCACAAAGACAACTTATTTGGCACCAAAGCAGAGGAGGTCTTAAAAAAGATGGAAGAAAAAGCTAAATCTATGCAGACAGTTAAGGATTTCCTGCAGGTCTAGCCACCCAGGTTCAGTAGGCCTGGACACAGCATCCCAGATGGCATTCCTTACACCAGAAAAGCAAACTTACCTGACAGCCTATTTCTCTCAACTAGCCACCAGACCCCAGTTATCCTCAAGGAAAATCCTGCAAGCTCTGGGGTTCATGGCTTCTTGCATTCTACTCCTTCCATATGCCAGACTGCATATGAGGAAACTTCACTGGTACCTAAAAAACCTTTGGTGTCAACACTCTCAAGACCTGGAAACTCTTATACCAATGATATCTTGCCTAAGCTCAACAAGGGACTACCTTTCTCTCAACCCCATGCCACCTAGACCCTCACCACAGGTGCATAAGACTACGCCTGGGGTGCACACCTGGATGGCAGGTGCATACAGGGCCAATAGAGCCCACATCAAATACATCTGCACATCAACCAAAAAGAGATGTTAAGTGTCCAGCACGCATTGGCAGCTTTTGGACCCCTTCTCTCCCCAGGGGCTCTACTGATCAAAACAGACAACACCACTGTGATGTGTTATATCAACAAGAAGGGAGGGACTCATTCCTATCCTCTGTGCAGGCTTGCCATGACACTTTGGCTCACAGCCTCAGCCATGCAACTACACCTGCCAGGCTCTCTAAACTCTCTGGCAGACATCTTAAGCAGAAATCTTCTGGACCCACATAAGTGGCATCTAGACTAAAGAACCTTCATCCTTATAACTCAGAAATGGTGCACCCTGAAGGTCAACCTCTTTGCTTCTCACTACAACCATCAGCTCAGCAAGTTCTGCACCAGGGAGCCTCACTGCAGGGCCTGGAAACTGGATGCTTTACCCTTCCAGTGGGTCAACCTCTCGGTCTATGCATTTCCCCCACCACCTCGCATTACCAGCGTACTGCTCAAAATAAGGGAGGAAAATCCAAGGACAATCTTGATTGCCCCAGACTGGCCATGCCAGTACTGGTACCCACTGCCGCACAGCCTGTCACCTCTGCCACCATGGTATCTCCCTCAGATCCCAACACTCCTGACCCAGAGGGAAGGAGAATTCATGCATCCCCAATTGCAGACCCTCAATTTGGTGGCCTGGCTTATTCCTTGACCACTGTACAAGCTACCAATCTCAGTAAACAGGTTCTAGATGTTATACGTGAGGCCAGACGCCCTAGCACTAGAAAGTCTTATGCTGACAAATGGAAAAGGTTCTGTACCTGGATCCAGGCTAAGGGAGCCGATATGGCACAGCCCTCCCTACCTCTCATCCTGGATTACCTAGCTGACCTGCTACACAGTGGTCTCTCCTTTTCCTCTATAAAAATGCATGCCTCTGCTATCTCTGCTCATTTCAGCACTGTGCAACCTCTTTTCTCACTCCCTCTCATCAAACAGTTCCTAAAGGGGCTAGCAACCTGAGGCCACCCAGAAGAGCACCTACCCCAGCTTGGGACCTAAATTTTGTGTTGGAAAAGCTCACTTTGCCCCCCCCCCCTTTGAACCAGCAGCTTCAGCAGAGTTAAAGCTTCTGTCATAGAGGACAGCCTTGCTTCCGGCCATCACTTCAGCAAGAAGAGTATCCAAGCTACAAGCACTAATGGTTGTAGAGCCCTTCATTATTTTCCATGCTGACAGAGTCTTCCTCAGGACTAACCCATCCTTCATGCCAAAAGCGTTGTCCAGTGTGGCTCTCAACCAGTTCATTCATTTGCTCACCTTTTTCCCTAGCCCACAAAGCAAGGGGGAAAGGATACTGCACTCTCTAGATGTGCACAGACAGCTCAGATTCTATCTAGTCAGGACTAAATCATTTAGAAAGACTGATCAGTTATTATTTAGCTTTGGTGCAGGAGAAGAGGGAAAAGCCATATCCAACAAACCATTTCCAAATGGATAGCACACTGCATCTATTTCTGCTACAAGCAACATGGGAAACCTCCCCCTAAGGGGGTCAGGATGCACTCTACCAGAGCAACCTCCACCTTGGCAGCTTTCCTCAGAGTGGTCCCCACCACGGACATCCTGTAGGCTGCAACATGGACATCTGTCCATACCTTCACCAAGCATTACCACTTGCCTATCTTCTCCAAATCCAGGGCAGACTTTGCCACTGCAGTCTTGCAGGGCATCCTAGCCAGCCCCAGTCTTCTTGACTGCCTCCACCCTTTTCTTCTGCTTTGGGAATAAACCCAAATGTAATGACTGCAACAATGTAGCACAAAGAACATAGTGTAGTTGTGTACACTTACCATAAATGTAGCTGTTCAAGTGTATTCACTGTTGCAGTCTGGGTTTCCCTCCCTCCATCCCCCTTCTCTTTCTCTCTCTCTCTCTCTCCTTACAAATAACTTTTTGGTATTTACTTTCTACTCGTGGGGTCTTCCACCATATCCTAGCTCCCAATTGGTGGCTTCTGACAGTTAGGGCAAGAAAAACTGATGTAATGGCATCAGCTGCCTTACTTTATACTACTGACGAACTGATGTCAGTCCTGAAGTGACAGCAACTGACACAGAAATACTAAGCCTCTGGTATTCGGGCCGACTGAGGGATACCCTGTCAGGGATAACCCAAATGTGATGACTGCAACAGTGAATACACTCGAACATCTACATTTATGGTAAGTGCACACAGCTGTACTTTTTATACTTGGAATCATGATGTGCATGAGAGGAGCAATGCTTTGATTGGCACCAGCTGCAGCTCAGCAGCATGTGGTCAAGGCTACCATTGGAGCCAGTGCCAGCAGTGTTGTGCACCATGGCTACTGCCCCAATGCAGGAGGTAAAACAGCATCTGGCATACTTCCAGCTGACTGACTAATAGATTGTGGACCATTTCCATTTGGATAGACACATTGAAAGGGACCTTGCTGATCAGTGTGTTTTCACAGACAGAACTAAGGGAAAATGCATGACATGCCCATTCCTGTGGAGTGTAAGGTGTATGTGTAGCTTAATTGTTATTGTCTTAGCTACAGGGACCACTCAGCCATGTACCAAGGACATGCTAGGGATGTCATCGGTATCAGCCTCACAAACCCTAACCAGGTCCTCATCATTGCTCTGCAGCTAGTGGTTTACCAGAACTATAGAGGGATAGAACCAGTGCATGCATTTTGCAGTATTGCCTTTTTTATGATGCCCTGTGAGTCATACATTGCACACACATTGCCATCAAGTATTCACCTCATCCAGAGACTAGAGGGCATGCAATACATCAACAAAAAAGGTTTTTACTCTTTTAACTGCCAGGTGGTCTGTAATGTGTCCATGTGCCACCTGCGCAGTGTACATGATTGTCGCATTTGGCACACATTTAACTTATATCAAAGGTTCCTGTAAGGAGATTTCCCACTAGGTATTGGTAGGTACACACAAAGGCTAGAAAACAGGTCTGTATACACAGAAAACTTGCAAGATGTTGTTTGTTTTGTGTTGCAGGTAATTCCAGACATGTCCTAGAGCCCAGTTCTCACAGACAAACCACACCCAGGTAGGCGGAACTGTTCTCTCTGACCATCATGTGAGACCAAAACCTCCTCAGTCTCAGTGAGATGCTTTAGTGGTGGTAGTTCTATCCGTGTGGTTGTCCCATCTGTCATAGTGTTCTATGTCTTTTCCTTTGCATGGAGTATCGTAACAATAGTCCTTCATTAAACCTGTTGCAGGCATTCATTATGACTGCAAAAGCATTCACATCCTACACCAGGTCCTGTAACATTTGTTCCCAATACTGCTTGCCTGTGGCAGCTTTGCCTAGGAGAAATATCTTAATTGTGCAGAAGGCCTACAGTCTGGGCAGTGAACTTTTCCCACTGTTGTCACTCTTAGGTAGCCATGCTGGTATATGCATACCTATAGGCAAAATATGCCAGTTAGCAGATGTGTATGGTATGATAAACATGCCCACAGCAATGGCTAAAGTCCCCCCTTATATACCAGTATATGAGCTGTGCTGAGTACTACACACAGCCTCTTCACCCTTTTTCTGTACTGCAATCATGACCAAGCCCACCCCATGTAGCTGTTTGTTAGTTATGCTTCATGCTATGAGCAGCCCCCGGTCCCATTTCTGTACTGTACCACTGGCAAGAGTCCTCCATATACCTGCTTATGAGTTCTGCTTAGTGCTACACACAGCCTCCTTCCCAGTCTTGGAACTGTACCCATGGCCATAGTTCACCTATTGTACTCATTTACAGTGTGCTTAGTGCTGTGCACAACCCTTTCCTCCCATTTCTGTATTGTACCCAATGCCAGAGTTACCCTCTTATGTACTAGTTCATCAGGTGCAGTTACTGCTATGCACTGCCTCCTCCACACATTTCTGTACTGTATTCATGCCCACAGCTCCCCATGTACCTGTTTATGAACTATACTTTGTGCTATAAACAGCCTCCTCTTCCTGTAATTTCTCTACTATGCCCTTAGCCACCACCCACCATGTGCCTGTTTATGAATTGTGCTTAGCGCCTCCCTTTCCTTTACTGTATCCTTTGCCACAGTGCCCCCCCATGCACCCGATTATGAGTTGTGCTTAGCGCTACCCACAGCCCCCCTCATGTACGCATGGCCACAACCCTCCCTATGTACTTGTTAACAAGCTACATTTCACACTAAGCAGAGCATCCCCCCATTTCTTACCTGTAACTATGGCCATAGCTCCCTGTGTACCTGTTTATGATCTGTGCTAAGTGCTATACACTGCCTCACTTACCCATTTTTGTGCTGCACCCATGACAGCAGCCCCCCCCCCACATTAACCTGTGTAAGAACTGTGCTTAGTACTGTGCACAGCCTCCCCTATTTCTATACTATATTCATGGCTACAGCTCCCCCCTGTACCTGTGTATGAGCTGTGCTTAGTGCACATATGACTCCTCCATTTCTGTACTGTACTACACTGTACCCAAGAGTATAATCCCCCATGTATTGATTTATTAGCTGTAGTTAGTGCAACACACAGGCCCCTCCCCCTTAGTTGCATACTTTAGCTATACCTCAATATGAAGCCCTGGACCTCAAATCTCCTTGTGTGCACTGCACAATTTTTTCATTCTACATAGTTGTCCCCACCATAAAAACACAAGTAAAGGGTTTGTTGCCATGTTCTCCCATTTATGTGCACCTGACACCTACTTCCATGAGACCAATATCTGCCACAGGACTTTTTTTTTTTTTTTTTTTGCTGAACTACTTTAGCAGACAGGACTCCTTCCTTAACTCTGTGGAGTTGCAGTCAGTACCCTTTCTTGTACCATTAACCCTTTGATGTTTATCAGATATGCCCTTTAATGTACTATTAACCCTCTAGTATTTAGCAGGTGTGCCCTTTAATGTACCATTAACCCTTTGGTATTTAGCAGGTGTACCCTTTAGTGTACCATTAACCCTCTGGTATTTAGCAGGTGTGCCCTTTAATGTATCATTAACCCTCTGGTATTTAGCAGGTGTGCCCTTTAATGTACCATTAACCCTCTGGTATTTAGCAGATGTGCCCTTTAATGTACCATTAACCCTCTGGTAATTAGCAGGTGAGCTGTAGTAGAGGTGGATTTTCTGAAACACTGACAGGATGCAAATGTACCATTAAGTAAGTAATCAGCCAGTCACATTTATGTCTTGGAAGGAAGTAGAACAGTCACTGCCTGGCTATCTTTAAGTTTTTGTTTGTCAATATCCAGTTCAGAAAAGACATGTTTTAGCACAGAATGCATCAGATGATTAATTCCATACAAGGAAAGGGTGGTATTTGCCAGGCATAACTCTTAAATCCCAGCCACCAGTTTAGTTGATTCTTGTCCTGTCAATTTAGACTAGGTAATTACACCTTGTCCAGGAGAAGTATCCTGTGGTCTTTTTTAAACAGCATGCTTGGTTACATTATTTGCCTTCCATTCAGTACAATGGTAGTATATACTAACTGCTCTCAAATGTTGGGAGTCTTGACAACTAAGCATTTGATTCATTTTGAATATTTAGTCATGCTGACTCACATGAAAACTGTTAAGGCTGACTGCAAGAAGCTAGCAAAGGAGGTTATAGCCACTTCAACAAAAATGTCTGACACACCCAATGAAGCATACCTGCGCGTACCGAAATAGTCTTAAAATCAAGCTAGACCAGCTTTCTCTTCTATCACTGCTTGCGAGGGTGCCATTTAATGCTAAAAGAAAACAAGTCCACATCACCTTTCATTTAAAGAGAAAGAAATTATTTCCGAATTTCAAAGTCTCCCTTTACAGTTTCTTATATTTTGCTATGAAAATACATTTTCTCAGTCAGAAGGCTCTACACAAAGGATACCACGTTTAGTAAAACGGTTAATATTATTGGTGATACAAATATATAGTGTGAGATCTCTCTGAAGAGAAGATTTGTCAGAACCACTTTGAGTCCCAAGATTCATGAGAAGAGTACACCCTGTGTTTAGGAATTTCCATGATTTATTGGAAAAATGTGGAAACATCCTAATACTTTCCCAGCAGCACATAGGTCCCCTGACCTTTTACACAAGTGTAGTAAAAGACAGCACTTTTTATTATAACTTAAAATCAGATCCAGTAACTTTGACTGCATTCATTACATCTGAAGAATGTTAAGACATCTGAAGCCTCTCAGAATTTGTTACCTTTTACTCCAGACGGTAGATTATTAAATAAATATGGGAAAATAAGTTTAGCATCTAGTACTTCAACAGTAAGTTCTGAGAGTTATCAACTTTATGTATTGTTCTGCATGAATATTCTGAAAAGATGTTAGACATTATCTGTGTGCCTAATTCAGATCTGAAGATGAATGCTAAATTTTGCAGTACTAAACACTGTATCCTTAGGAAACCTAAGAAAGGGTATCTACTATATGTGAGGTTTGTATTTAAGGAAATAGCTCAGGCTTTATCATCAAGGATGGTTGAGATTTTCATTTTAGTTAGTGTGCACAAGTCATTATTGTTCATTTGAAGCCACTTTAACCAGAAGATTAGGAAAGAAATTATGTAGTGTCAGGGATGATCAGGTAGCATGCTCACCTTTGATGCTAGGTGATCAGAAGGCTTTGGGTTCTATTGCCACCCCCAGGCGCTAGGATTCATTTTCCATTACTGATGCATGGAGGGGGCACTGCCCTTCAGCTGAGACATTAATTAGCAACCTGTTTCCATGAGTTGATTGTAGTTCTGCAGGATATAAAAGATCCCAATGCAGTTATCAAATGAGTAGGGGTTTTATTTATAAATCTTAATACAATACAATTTTTTACATTATTTACACTTTCATGCTCATATTCACACATTTAGTTTCACATTAATAATTTACACATTTCATATTGTCAGAATCACAGTCATCACATGAACAATATTCCTTATTATTTCATTTACCTTTTTACCCTTCCCTCTATCTCCCACCCTTTTTTCCTTAACCATTACATTATGTCAGCTAACATGGTTTTATCTTTTCTTTTTATTATGCAATAATCAATCACATGGTCTTTTCCAGAATACCCATATTGTTGCAAACAGTATTTTGTTCCATTTGTCAATTTCACATTTTCTATAGTTCTCATACTTTCCGTACAATATCTTATCCATATTTATAATTCTGAATCTTTCACATTTTTTCTCATTGTTATGCTTTCTCCAAAATATTTCATGTTTTACACTCCAAAAACAATGTTGCTGTTGTCTAGTTCTCATTACATTTGTTACAGTTTTATTTCCTTTATTACATCATATTTCATATTATTTTTACTATTAACCTTAGACTCTAAACCTCTAGTCTCTCTCTTGCTAATGCTTACCTGCTTCCCACTGTAATCTGTGCCTCTCCCATTCTAACCAACATATGATCCACCCTAAAATCCAAACGGAACACTGCTGTAATAAAATTGCCAGATTTGTTGCCTACCAGCCCTTCAACTCACACCACTGTCCATCTCTAAAAAACTTAAACTGGTTTGAGCTACCTCACAATCTCCTGCTCTCTCAACTAGCTCTTACACATTTCATACTAAATAAACTTACCTCCTGCCCATCCATCGCATCCATCATCACATATTATATCCTCAACCGCTCTCTCCAGAGCTCTGATCAACTTTTTTTGAATATCTATAAACCTAAAAGATCCAAAGGCCACAGTATATACAGCTACACAGTGGCCTTGGCCGTGTACAAAATCCCCTTAGACACCAGGTTCATACCAAATAATCACAATAAAAAAAAAAAACCTACTAAAAGAAAGGCGGCTCAACATCTGCCTTAACTCTGCCTGGCATCACTATAATCCACTTCACAACCCTGCCTAGTTTGCCAGTAACCACTTTTTCCTTTTTTCTTCTTCTTTAACTTGCACATTTACTAACCCCTCCTCTATTTTCCTCACTACTGCTGTCTATACTGTCCTGCTGGCTTTTGTTTTTATAAATAGTATACCAAATCCATCTGCCTCTTCTACATTATCCTTTCCGTATCTCTAACTGTAAGCAGAATTATGTAAGTAAACTTGTCTGTTATCTTGAGTGACTCGTGTTGTGTCTTATTACCTAGCTAACTGATGTTGACATTTAGTTGTATTTGTTAACTTCTGTTTTTGTGCACTCGTACTAATTTTTATGTTTGGAGCTTTTCTTCTGGGGCCTCTGCTAAAAAAAAGGGCTTCTGCCCAGTTGGATTTTTTCTGGTTAACAAATATCAACTAACTAAGTAAATAAATAAATAAATAAACATGGCAACCTATCCAGCAAAATTTTCCACAGAATGTCCACCACTTCATAAA
Source organism: Protopterus annectens (assembly GCF_019279795.1). NCBI lineage: Eukaryota > Metazoa > Chordata > Ceratodontiformes > Protopteridae > Protopterus > Protopterus annectens. The sequence goes on along the minus strand of NC_056737.1, from coordinate 704,665,422 downwards.
ACATCTCTGATGACTTACTTCTATTTTTACTGCATTTCTTACCTCTTCCTTTAATTCTTTCTATGGATACACTAATTTCTATTCATGTGTATATTATACCAATCCTTTCTATTGCTATCAATTTCATTAAATTGTAACCTCCATAACATAATTTTATTTTCATATTCTTTCCCTTCTGTCTATTCCTGCTTACTTCTTTTTTTTCATTCCTTCATTTTTCCATGCTTTTTCATATTTATTTCAGTTTTATTTTTATTTGCCCTTTGTTGGTTAGGTTAGTCCCACTAGCTAGTAGCCTCTTTGTATGAGAGACCCGAGATGGTATTTATACTGTATTTGACATGTAACATTTTCCTGTAATTTTTGTTTCTCTGTTTTTAATTCCTTATTACCTAAAACAGAAGTATAGATACTAATTGTACAACATTTTTAAATCTAAACCGTCTTCTTCTTTTTTTATTATATATCACCCATCTTTAACTGGATTTAATATTGCTCCTCAAATAAAATTGAAAACTACCTCTACATTTTTTCTCCATCTTAGTTGGAAAATGTACACCTCTCCCCCAAAATATGTTAGTTTTCAGAAGACATAAGTATTTAACATATATACTAATTTCTTAAATGATTAATAAAAACTTTTCCACCAAACCAATAACACTTTGTTTCCATTATTTTTCTCCAGAGCTATTATACTGTCATACTCTCTAATTTTCACTCTCAATACACTTATTTCTTTTGTGGTATAATATATGACTTTACATTTCTTAATTTTTCAAAGTCCTGTCTCTTCAATTTATTTAACTGTAATTCAGAGTTTTAACAATTTGTCAGTACTTACACAGTCATCCTTATCCAAACCTTGTTTTTAGCGACAGTAACCTAATCATCTGCATATAATAAACACATAGATATCACAATTCATTTTTCCATCGTCTATCTTCCTTCTGTCATGCTACAAGGGCACATTTGTAACCAACATTGCAAAAAGACACATGCTCAAAGGACATCTTTGTTTAACTTACCTATTTTTACTTATTTTTCTTTCCATCCATTTTCCTTAACTTTCACACATGATTTTTCATATTATATTCTTGTTACAGTCACTACTTTTTCCCCTTTCCCGTATGGCTCCAGTATCTTCCACGTTGCCTTTTTTTCACCCTATCAGATGACTTCTGTTACATCATGTTAATATACTTATTACTATTGCTTTCATTCAAAGTGTTATTTGCCACGTCTTTTGCCATTACTAACATTTGTTTTACCTCTCTTCCTTTTATACAACCCCCCTCCCCCATACTTTTATCCAATGATTTCTGCATCCTTTTGTAGTTATATAGATATAATCTATATTTCCTCCATTTTTATAGCTTTTCTTTTATTTTTCCATCTAGGTTCATAGGTATGTACTAGGCTTGCTTATCTTGCAGGCTATTGTAAACCTAGCCAGTTTCTCTTTTATGCTCAAATTAACCTATCCCATTTGGTTAGGGATTGACTTTACCCATCCCATGGTTGCTAATCATATGTTACCCCTAATGAGTACAACTGTGATCATACCATAGATAATTTCAAGGGACCCATGCATGGGATAAAGCATTTAGGAGCTGCCTCAGTCCATTAGTAATATAGGGAACAGTCCTGCGGTAACATTTTCTGTTTCCCATACATAAATCCTAGTTGAACTTGAATATGGACAGGGATTAACTTTGCTTTTTGTAGATGTGGAATCTGTTCTAGAACAGCATTATCCTTTATGAGATATATCTATCCCTCCAAACGTTTCTGTCGTTGTTACAGAAGAGGTTTTATTTCTGCCATTTGACTTGTTGATGTGCAATAAATCTATCAGTATTGGGTTGCAGGATGCCTTGTATGCCAGACACAGGTCACCTCTTAGCAGTCCACAGGTTAGTGAGTATGGTGACAGGGCTTTGACTCTGTCTATTTAAGACTTGTTTAGGCCTTGTATCCTTTTAATAAGGTATCTCTCTGATCATTCTAGTTGCTGCACGTTTCTGGAAAAATACATGCCAAAGAGAGCATTATATTCAGTGACTACCCTAATGAGGACTGCATAAAGGGGGGCAAAGACATCCGTAGATTTCCTCACAAGCCCTTTGTATATAAACTGTGCATTATAGAAGGACTGTATTACAATGATGGAAACATGTTGTGAGCAGCTAGGTCACTACCCACATAAGTTGCTAAGTCATGAACCACTGGGTCAACTTTTAGGGGCATATTGTGAATCTGGTCTTTTGGCATTTAATTTTAGTCTATGATTTTTGTGCCAGTTATTTATTTGGGATAAATCTTCCTGCAGAATGGCTAGTTCATTTGTGGATTCAGTGACTGCCCCTAGCTTGCCATCATCTTCAAACTTAGTCAGTCAGGGCTCTTTAGTACTGGCTTTTACTTCAAAAAAGTAGATGGCAACAGGAACAGTCTGGGACACAAAACTCTGGAGGATTTTACCAGTGACTGATCTCTTTCTGCAGGTAACTTCTCTTATTTTGATTTCCTGCATCCTATGTTTAAGCTAGTTGGCAATTCAGCAGTTGACATATGGGTTTATTCCCAGTTTATTTAGCTTATTTATTTAGTTAGTTTATTAAATAAATGTTATTACCTTACCATATATCTCTTATCCTTGTATACCTTTCTTCGAGTACTCATTCGATATTTTAAAGAACACTCTTTTCACTTTTTTGCTTCATTTATAATAACCATAACCCCATCCTGTCCTGATTCCTCACATTCTTCCCTTATGTTTTTTCCAATTCTTCAATTTTAATTTTTATTTCTAAATGTTTGTTAACGTTTCCAAATATGCTTTCACTTTCCATTTTTCTCTGCTCTGACCAACTTCTCTTGAATATCTATAAACCTAAAAGATCCATAAGACACAGCTTATATAGCTACACTGTGGCCTTGGTTGTGAACAAAATCCCCTTAGACACCAAGTCCATACCAAATAGTCACAATTAAAAAAAAAAATACTAAAATAAAGACTCCTCATCATCTGGCTGTCTTCCTGCCTTTCCCTGCCTAGCATCATTATAATCTGCTTCACAACCCTGCCCAGTTTACCAGTAACCACTTTTTCCTTTCTTCGTCTTTGACTTGCATATTTACTTCCCCCACCCCCACCCCATTTTCCTCACTTCTGCTGTCTATACTGTCCTGCTGGCTTTTGTTTTTATAAATAGTGTACTGAATCCGTCTTCCACGTCTACATTATCCTTTCCCTATCTCTAACTATAAGCAAAATTATGAAGTAAACTTCTCTGTCTGTATGACCATTATTTATCTTCAACGACTCTTGTTGTATCTTATTACCTAGCTAACTGATGCTGACATTTAATAGTATTTGTTTACTTCTGTTTTTGTGTACTCACACTAATTTTTAAATTTGGAGCTTTTCTTCTGGGGCCTCTGCTAAAAAAAGGGTCTCTGCCCAGTTGGATTTTCCCTGGTTAACAAATATCAAATAGATAAATAAATAAACCTGGTAAGCTATCCAGCAATATTTTCCACAGAATATCCACCACTTCATAAAACATCTCTGATGAGTTACTTCTATTTTTACTGCATTTCTTACCTCTTCCTTTAATTCTTTCTATGGATACACTAATTTCTTTTCATGTGTATATTATACCAATCCTTTCTATTGCCATCAATTTCATTAAAATTTAACTTCCATAATCTAATTTTATTTTCATATTCTTTCCCTTCTGTCTATTCCTGCTTACTTCTTTTTTCATTCCTTCATTTTCCATGCTTTTTCATATTTATTTAATTTTTATTTTTGTATGTCCTTTGTTGATGAGGTTAGTCCCACTACCTAGTAGCTTCTTTGTATGAGATACCTGCTATGGTATTTATACTGTATTTCACATTAACATTTTCCTGTAATTTTTGTTTCTTTGTTTTTAATTCCTAATTACCCAAAACAGATGTTTAGATACTAATTATACAACATTTTTAAATCCAAACCTCCTCCTCCTTTTTATTATATATCACACATCTTTAACTGGATTTAATATTGCTCCTCAAATAAAATTGAAAAGTACCTCTAAATTTTGTCTCCATCTTAGTTGGAAAATGTCCACCTCTCCCCCCAGATATGTTAGTTTTCACAAGACATAAGTGTTTAACATATATACTATTTTCTTCAATGATAAATAAAAACTTTTCCACCAAACCAATTACACTTTATTTTTTTTCTATTATTTCTGTCCAGAGGCATTATGCCGTCATACTCTCTAATTTTCACTCTCAGTACACTTATTTCTTTTATGGTATAATATATGACTTTACATGTCTTAATTTTTTCAAAGTCCTGTCTCTTCTATTTAACTGTAATTCAGAGCTTTAACAATGTTTCAGTGCTTACACTGTCATCCTTATCCAAACCTTGTTTTTAGCGACAGTAACCTAATCATCCGCATATAATAAACACATAGATATCACAATTCATTTTTCCATCGTCCATCTTCCTTCTGTCACGTTACAAGGGCACATTTGTAACCAACATTGCAAAAAGACACATGCTCAAAGGACATCTTTGTTTAACTTACCTATTTTTACTTATTTTTCTTTCCATCCATTTTCCTTAACTTTCACACATGATTTTTCATATTATATTCTTGTTACAGTCACTACTTTTTCCCCTTTCCCGTATGGCTCCAGTATCTTCCACGTTGCCTTTTTTTCACCCTGTCAGATGACTTCTGTTACATCATGTTAATATACTTATTACTATTGCTTTCATTCAAAGTTTTATCTGCCACGTCTTTTGCCATTACTAACATCTGTTTTACCTCTCTTCCTTTTATACAAACCCCCTCCCCCATACTTTTATCCAATGATTTCTGCATCCTTTTGTAGTTATATGGATATAATCTATATTTCCTCCATTTTTATAGCTTTTCTTTTATTTTATAAGCTTACTGCTCTTGCAGGCTATTGTAAGCCTAGCCAGTTTCCCTTTTTATGCTCAAATTAACCTATCCCATTTGGTTAGAGATTGACTTTACCTATCCCATGGTTGCTAATCATATGTTACCCCTAATGAGAATAACTGGGAATGTACCGCATATAATTTGAATGGACTCATGCATAGGATAAAGCATTTAGGAGCTGCCTCTGTCCATTAGTAATACAGGGGACAGTCTTGAGGTAAAAGTTTATGTTTCCCATGCATAGATCCCAGTTGAAGTTATATGTGGACAGAGATTAACATTGCTTTTTGTAGGTGTGGAATCTGTTCTAGAACAGCATTACCCTTTATAAGATATACCTATCCTTCCAAACTATTCTGTCGATGTTACAGAAGAGGTTTTATTTCTGATGCTATTTGACTTGTTAATGTGCAGTAAATCCATCAGTAATGGGTTGCAGGATGCCTTGTATGCCAGACACAGGTCACCTCTTAGCCATCTGCAGGATACCGAGTATGGTGACAGGTCTTTGAGTCGGTCTATTTAGGACATGTTGTTTAAGTTTTGTATCCTTTTATTAAGGTATCTATCTGATCATTCTAGTTGTTGCTCATGTCTGGACAAATACATGCCAAAGAGAGCATTATATTCAGTGAATGGCCTAATGAGGACTGCATAAAGGGAGGACAATGACATCCCTAGGTCTTCTCACAAGCCCTTTGTTTATAAACTGTGCATTATAGAAGGACTGTCTTACAATGATAGAAACATGTTGGTGAGCAGTGAGGTCACTACCCACATAAGTTCCTAAATCATGAATCACTGGGTCAGCACTTAGGGGCATATTGTGAATGTGGTAGTTTCCCTGGAATAGATGACTTTCCAAGAGAAATGCTAATGCATTTTTCTGACATTTAATTTTAGTCTATGATTTTTATAACAATTATTTATTTGGGACAAATCTTCTTACAGAATGGCTAGTTCCTTTGGAGATTCAATGACTGCCCCTAGCTTGCCATCATCTACAAACTTAGTCAGCCAGGGTTCTTTGGTACTGGCTTTTACTTCAGAAGAGGAGATGCCAAACAGGAAAAACAGGAACAGTCCAGGACACAGAACCCTGGAGGACTCTGCCAGTGACTGATCTCTTTCTGCAGGTAACTTCTCATATTTTGATTTCCTGAATCCTGTGTTTGAGCTAGTTGGCAATTCAGCAGTTGGCATATGGGTTTATTCCCAGTTTATTTAGTTTATTTATTTAGTTAGTTTGTTAAATAAATGTAATTACCCCACCACATATCTGTTATCCTTGTATGCCTTTCTCCACCTACTCATTCGATATTTTAAAGAACACTCTTTTCACTTTTTTTTGCTTCATTTATAATATACTTGTAAATAAATAAAAATGTAGTACATGAGGTGGCTAAAAGCAAAGTAAATTTAATAAATGGTTAGCGCTTTCACATCAGTTTGCGATGCATCAGACCAAAGAACATATTGCATCACTTCCTATATATATATATATATATATAAATATATATATATATATATATATATATAAATCAATTAATTATACATTCAATTATCTACTTAAAATGTGAAGTTAACATACAAATAAAGCATAAACTGCTATAATAAAACTTTATATAAAAATACATTTTATCTAAAAAACCTAACTTCCAAATAGAACCTACTAACTACAATAGTAAAACTTATAATAAAAATAAACCATATGTTTTTTTAATGTGCACATGTATTTTATCTAAGAGACCTAGCTTTCAAGTATGGCTTAACAGAAGCTCTATCATTGAAGCCTGGTGGTCTGTCAGCTTGCAATTCTAAAATCCATTTTAACTCACGGTGTTCTGTTAAGTTTTTTTAGATCTCCTAATCTGGGACTTGGATGTACGCATTCTGTAACATTAAAAGTAAACTTGTATATTAGAAAATAAGGCTGAATGTTTAGTTAAGGCACTTCTATCTGTATCATTATTTCAAATTGCTGCTATATGCTCCCTTGCACGTTCCCTTAATGACCTATTAGTCATACCTACATAAAATGAATTGCAGGTATTACATATAGCTAAATAAATCAAGATCTCCATTGTACAATCAGCTGAGACATTAAATTTGTATACTTTGTTGGTTCTAGGATGTATACATTTATTATCCAGGGTCAACACACTACAAATACTACAATTACTATATTTCTTTTGTCCACTTGCGGTTGTGTTGCCAACACTTTTATTACTAGTATAACACAGCAGTCTCTCTAATTTTTTCTGTTCTTATAACTAAATTGGGGTCTATTTTTAATAACTTTATTTCTTCATCTGCTTGTAATATAAACCAGTGTTTATGTATTATTTGTCGTACGTGTTCAACATTGCTAGAGTATTCCATTGTGAGGGCTACTGTATCTTTATCGTACTTTCTACTGGGAACAGTTTCTTGATGCAGAGCAACTCCAGACATATAAGGTCTAGCTCTATTATTTCTGAACTTTTGTACCTCTTGTGTACCTCTCTCAATTTCTTTACTATTGTATTTACTTTCATGCAGTTCTTCCTTAAAAACTTCCATATCTGCATAACATTTCTTATCACCTTTATCTAACCTTGAGATACGCATACCTTGCCCTTTAATTATATTTCTATATATATTTATCTTTCCTTTTCTTGTTTTTAGCTTCTTATTCCAAAATGGTGAAATTTCCTTTTTTTCTTTTAAAAAGAATGCTGTCTGTACTTCATTGTCTTTACTTTCTCTATTTTTTCATACAGTTATTTTTCTGTTTTTTGTATTCTCTCACTGCCTTGCATTATCTTTATATATCATCTCGTAGTTTCTTCATATTCCATCTTACCTGTTCTTTTCATTCTGTTTTCAGTTTGTAAAAAAAAAAAACAAATCCATTAACACTGCCCACCAATACGTCCAATTTCCATAGTGCACTCCTATTGTCATATGTTTTTTCCTTCCATGATTTTCTACATTCTTACTTAATTTCATTCTTTTTACTAACCTCACCACTTAGCCTTTTTATTCATCTTCCTTAGTTTATTATCATATCTCTGTCATCTCTTATTGTAGTCCATACTGTCTTGTGATTTGAAATTCTGTCATTTCCACCCCATCACTTCCTTAATATCTCTTGAATATCTCTTATAATCTATTTCAATTAAAAAAATCCTCTTCTGTATGTCCCATATCTATGTTTTCATATTTTCAACCCTCCACATTTTATCAACTATTTCGTCACCTTAATATTGAGTGTTATTTTGCCTTTTTCCTTTTTTAAGTTACAGTTATAGTCTCTTACTCAGATTATTGATATGTGTAGCATACATTTATTTCTTCAAATATTTCTTTCCTTTCAGACATATTTGTATATGCATGTATCACTATTAGTCTGGTACGCCTTTTCGTTCTTCTTATATTACAAATTACAACCCTGCCAGGTACTACTAATGTCTCAGCTAATATTTTATTTCCACAGTTCTTATCAGAATCCCTATCCCTGAGCATGTCTCATTTCCCACGTAACATATAGTCTTCCTTCCCCATATTGTGCCAACTCTTTTTCTTTCTTTCTTCCTTCTTCACATTCAGTGCAAACATTCCTGTATCATCTATTTCCTTTCTTTGCATCTTTCTTACTTTCATTTTTTTTTTTTTTTTGTCCTAACCTTCATCCAATTGATTTTTTTGTCATTTAGTTCTTGCTCTTCCCTTGTCTGCATTTCTGTATCCTTTCATTCATCACTTTCTAACATCACATACTTTTTTAACTTGCATCTGAAACCTCTCTGTTGACAAACCATCCTCCTCTGCATTCACCCTATCTTTGTTTTCTGCATTGTATTCTTCACTTATTTATTCCATAGTACTTTCTTCTTCACAAATATTTCCTGTAACATTTTCAACTAATTATCCCTCTTCATACAATTTTCTTAATTTTCCCTTTCTTGTTTTAACAAAAGGTAATCAACAAGAAATATCCACTAAGGTTACATTTCCTACGTACTATTTTACAATTCTTGGTAGTGTGCCCCTTTCTCACATTGTCCACATCTTTTATGTTACAGACTTGCATGAAATGTGTCCCCCACTCCCACCCCACCCCACCCAAAAAAGTTTTAGGTTGTCTGCAGGATTTAGCAGTTTTTTGCCCATTTAATGTTATGTTTCCTTCTCATTCAGTTACCCAGACCTCCCACCCTCTTTCCAAACTTTTCTTTCTTCATACACTTTCTTATCATCATATAGTTTACTACAAACAGAGAGAAAAAAAGTTCTTAAGTCATATTCTTCTACATCGGATGTTCTGAACTGTACACTTAATTTCCTTTCTATTCGGGTACGTAAGTTCTGAAGCAGATAGCCTTTCCACGTGACAGCTCTGCCTCATTCATAAAGCATTATGTTAACAAATAAGTTTCAAATGTCACTTCACAAAAGTCTTCATTATCTAAGTGAATTAATGCTATTATGTCTTTTAAATCAAAACCCAGTGGCACAGTAATATTACCCATAATGTCCTATCTGTCGATGACTTCTTTGTTTTTTGTTCTGATTCTTACCACTGGTCGTTTCCTCTGCACATTCGGTCTTTCAGTGTTCCTTTATGGGCCTGCCTTTCCTTCTTCCTCCATGCTGATTCTTCTGTCTGCATGCTTGACTCACAATTTCAGTATAATCTTTCTAGTTCTTCTTTTAGTGTTTGTATCATTTCTTCACACTTCACCCTATCTTAGGTGTATGTCCTTAAAATCAGCTTCTTCACCAGCTGAACATACACCCAGATTTATAACATCCTAATCTGTTTGTTTCTTTATCTCCCAGCTTTTTACCAGCATTTTCACCCCACCTAACCTTAAATGGGCTATCTTCTGTGACCTACTATACAGAGGCACAGTCAACTAATCTAAAAAGGGTGGCGAAAGCCAAGCACACTCTGGCTAGGCTTGTAAATGCCCTAGGGCAGATAGCCTAGTATCAACCTATGAATCAATCATAATCTGTTTGTTTCTTTATCTCCCAGCTTTTTACCAGCATTTTCAACCCACCATCTTATCCCAGTCAGCCTCATCTCCAAACTTTGGCTCTTTCACCTGGATTAAATCTGTTAAGACCTATGTTTCAAGTCTTTCATCATCAAAATTGGTCACAATTGCCTCTGCCATCTATGTGTCAATCTCCAATAGGCCCTGCAGCATTCTCATCTCAGTGACTGCTGTCCACCACCAAGTTGGAAGTGTGCGAGCCCGGTAGCAGTCTTTTAACACACGCTGTGGCTCAAACTGAAAAAAAAAATTTAGAGTAATTTCTGTTGTGCACTTGTCAAATTTCCCCTAATCAGTAGGAATACTACCTCAGGTCCCCCCCGAAAAGAGTTCACTGGCCTAGTGAGACTAACCTAATAAACAAAGGATAAATAAAATAAAAAACAGAAGAACTAAAGTGGAATGTCTTACCTGTGTGCTAATGGGATGGTATAAAGTGAAGCAGGCCCGTGCTGTATGGGAAGATAGGCATATGAATCTGGTCTCTATTTAATATTGTTTGTGTTTCACTGCCTATATATACATGTATCACACTGGTTGGGGGATGTAGCATTGCTCAATCACTGTATTGTAAACAATATATATGTTCTTCGTGTTTCACTATTGCAGTTATCACACTTGGGTTATCTGCCTGCAGGTAGCCCTCAATCGGCCCGAATACCAGAGATTTAGTATTTCTGCATCGGTTGTTGTCGCTCCAGGACTGACATCAGGTCATCAGGGGTATAAAAACAGGCAGCCAACACCATAACATCAGTCTTTCTTGCTGAGGAGCCTGTAGCAGAAGCAGTTCGCATGAGTGCCGGTCGGCCACTACCTGAGTTTTTTGTTTACAAGTTGAATCATCCTGAAGTCTTCTAAAGCTAAGTATCCCATTGGGGATCCTTTTTTCTTGCTCTAACCGATGTCAGAAAAAGTTAACAATTGTCTTGCCTGTGGAAAGCAAATACCACACCGGGATTTTCATTCTTACTGCGTCACCTGTTTAGACCCAGACCACCCTCATACCCCGCTGTCGGTTTTGTGCCTTGTTCAGTGCCGAGCCATCCATCATCAGGCCCTTTTTGTTGCTAAATACTTTCGTTCTCAATCTCCTTATTCCGAAATGGCTTCAGTAAGCCATCCAACTACTGATATTCTGAAAAAATGTAAGGATAAAGACAGAGACAGACCACACAGGTCAAAAGATGCCGACGACGCTTCCGTTAAGCTAGTTGTCAGTCCACCGGTACTCAGTGAGGGACTTTTGCAGCCCCTGATGCCTACTTCAGTGGATTTGCAGGCCTCTACCGAGACCTGTTCAGAGTCCAGTATGCCGACTTCTTTCGCATCTTCAGTTCTGTCTAAAACTACCTAGTTTCTAAGGCCAAAAGTATGCGCTACGCCTAGAAAACCAAAGACCTAAGCACATGCACCTGCTCCCTTGCCATAACATCAAATGCTTAAAATGGCAGAAGACCTTATTATGCTGATTAGGGGAAGCCAGCCTTCCCCTACTAAGAGTAAAAGAGACCAGTCCCCAGCAGCCTTAACAGACCAAGAGTCCGATGACTCTGAGGCATCTGATTATGAAGACATGCCCTTATCTGCTTATGAGGATTCAGATGCAGAGGAATCCATTCCCTCTGCTTCTCCCCCAGAGGACTTTTCTTTTGGTGAAACCCTACATACTTTAAGAGAGCATTTCCATTGGGAATGCCAAGTCTATCCACAATCCAAAAAGAGACTCAGAGAATTTCTAGATTTGCCACAACATAGGCCTTTAACAATATCTCCAGTCCTAGATGTTGTGGATGATGTCTTTATGGAATCCAGTTTAACTCCTGATACCTTACCCCCTGCTCCTAGGAAACCAGACAGGTACTACAGAGTACCTGACTCTCACAAATTCCTTTCCAAAAATCCTACTGTGACCCAGAAGTCATCTTCCAGGGACCTAAAGGTATCAAAGCAACTACAGCTAAGAATTCCACTCCTTCGGACAGGGATTCCAGAGCTTTGGACAGATGGGGTAAGAAAGTATATACCTCTGCAACTCTCGCCATTAAGGCTTTGAATTGTCAGTTTCACATGCTGAAGTACCAACAACATGTTATGGAACTTATTAAGCAAAAAATAGCTACCTTTACAGACTGCAGAAAATAAAGAATTGCAAGAGCTTATGTATTCTGCAAGCCAAGTCAGCAAGCAGACATTGCAGTGTGGCTTTGATGCCCAAGAAGCATCTTGCAGGGCAGCAGTCAATGGTTCTGTACTGAGAAGGTATGCCTGGCTTAAGGAGCAGACCTTGCCAGACCAAGTCAAATCAAAGTTACTAGACGCTCCTGTTTGGCACCAAAGCAGAAGAAGTTCTTAAAAAGATGAAAGAAAAAACTAAATCCATGCATGCAAACAAAGTATTTTTGCAAGTACAGCCTCCTAGATTCATTAGGTATTGCCCATCGAAACATTGGCCCTTTCCAGCCCACTCAAGGCCATCTCAAACTAGACCCAGGGGAAACAGACCCCCCAGACTACAGTCTCAGGGTATGCAGAGATCTAAGGAATGGAGTGCCTCTGCCTCTAAAGCAGGGAGTGCTAAGCCACCACCGTATGGAAAGAATCCCCATTGACTTCTGTACTGCACTCCCCACCTCTGCCCAACTGCTTGTGCCCCTAGGAGAAAAACTTGCCCTTCATGCAAAAAACTGGATTTCCATCACCAAAGACCGATGGATCCTCAACATTGTATCCCAGTGGTACAAATTCTACTTCCATTCACTGCCAACCCCAACAGGGTTCCCAGACCTCCCACCAAACCAAGAGGCACAAAACCAAGTTCAATCCCTGCTATCTATAAGGGCGATGCAACCTGTTTCTGTGGAACAGATAGGTCAAGGATTCTATTCCAGACTTTTCCTGGTACACAGAAAGGAGGGCACTTGGCACGCAGTCCTAGATCTTTCAATTCTCAACACCTTCCTGGTGGTACCAAAATTCAAAATGCTCACCATGCAGCAGCTTCTGCCTATGCTAGCCAAAGATGCCTCGTTAGCCACCCTAGACTTAAAAGAAGCCTATCTGCATATCCCTATAAGGGAGTTATGCAGGAAATGCCTACACTTCAGGGTAGGAGCTATGCATTATCAGTTCTTTGCACTTCCCTTTGGCTTATCCACTGCTCCCAGAGTATTCACAAAATGCCTGGCCCCAGCCATTGCTTACTGCAGACAGAGAAATATTCAAATTTACCAGTACTTGAACGGCTGCCTGATTCAGGCAGACAGTCAGGAATTGCTGTTGCAGCACCTGACATTTGTAAAAAATCTTCTAACCTCCCAGGGGGTACACCATCAACAAAAAGAAATCAAAACTAGTCCCTAGTCAAAAGACTGTATTCCTGGGAGCAAGCTTGGACACAGCATCCCAGATAGCATACCCCACTCCAGGAAAAACAAGCCTATCTGACAGACTATTTTACTCTAATGGCCTCCAGAACCCAGCTATCCATGAGGAAAATCCTGTAGGCCCTAGGGTTCATGGCCTTATGCATCCTACTAATTCCATATGCTAAACTACATATGAGGAAACTTCATTGGTACTTAAAAAGTCTTTGGTGCCAACATTCTCAGGACCTGGAAACCGTCATTCCTATCATACCCTGTCTAAGGACAGAGTTTCTTTGGTGGGCAGCAGCATGCAGCCACAACAAGAGACTGCCCTTTACTCAACCCCATGCCATCCAGACCTTAACCACTGATGCATCAGATTATGCCTTGGGTGCACAGATGGACGGCAAGTGCATTCAGGGCCACTGGTGTCCAAGTCAAATTCATCTGCACATCAACCAAAAAGAGACGCTCTGACTGCTTTCAGATCCCTACTCTCCCCAGGACACCTGCTAATAAAAACAGACAACACCACAGTGATGTGGTACATCAACAAACAGGGGGAACCTACTCTTACCCACTCTGCAGGCTAGCCATGGCCCTGTGGAACACGGCCTTAGGCATGCAGGTTGATCTGCAAGCTCAATTCCTGCCAGGCAAACAAAACTCGCTGGCCGACGACTTAAGCAGAAATCTCTTAGGCCCACACGAGTGGCAGTTAGAGCCTAGCACCTTCAACCTTCTGATTCAGAAATGGGGGATCCCAGAGGTGGATCTCTTTGCCTCCCCCTGCAATCACCAGCTCAGCAATTTCTGCATCAGGATACCTCACAGCAGGGCCTGGAAAGTGGATGCCCTATCCTTCCAGTGGGTAAACCTCTCAATCTATGCCTTTACCCCTCTGCCCCTTCTCCCAAGAGTATTGCTCAAGATAAGACAGGACAGACCAAGGACAATTCTGATTGCCCCGGACTGGCCACACCAGCATTGGTACCCACTCCTGCACAGCCTGTCACCAGTGCCACCCTGGCACCTACACCAGAACCCAACTGTGATCTCTCAGCAGGGGGGACAGATCTTGCATCCACAACTGCAAACCCCAAATATTGCAGCCTGGCTTATTTCTTGAAATCTCCCCCAGTAACCAGCCTAAGTAAGCAGGTGCTGGACATCATCCTTGAGGCCAGAAGACCTAGTAGAATGAAATCCTATGCTGATAAGTGTAAAAGCTACTGCTCCTGGATTCAGTCTAAAGGAGAGGACACAACTCTGCCATCCCTGCATCTAATCCTGGATTACTTAGCAGATCTAATCCACAGAGGCCTATCCTTCTCCTCCATTAAGATCCATGTCTCTGCCATTTCAGCTCATTACAACACAGAGCCACCTCTCTTCTCTCACCCTCTTATCAAACAGTTCCTGAGAGGGGCAAACAACTTAAGGCCATGAAGGAGAGCACCCACCATTGCTTGGGACCTTAACTTTGTACTGGAAAAGCTCACGCTACTCCCCTTTGAGCATGCAGTGTCAGCAGAGTTAAAATTCCTCTCTTGGAAAACAGCCTTACTTCTGGCCATCACTTCAGCTAGAAGAGTGTCTGAGCTACAAGCACTTATGGCTGTGGAACCCTTCATTATTTTCCATGCTGACAGGGTTTCCCTCAGGACTAACCCTTCCTTTATGCCTAAAGTGGTGTCCATTGTGGCTCTCAACCAGTCTATCCATTTGCCAACCTTCTTCCCTAATCCTCAAAATAAAGGGGAAAGGATCCTGCACTCCTTGGATGTGCACAGACAGCTCAGATTCTACCTTGATAGGGCTAAGTCCTTCAGGAAATCTAACCAGTTACTAGTGAGCTTTGCACCAGGCGCAGAGGGCAAGGCCATTTCTAAGCAAACAATTTCTAAATGGATAGCACACTGCATCCATTTCTGCTACAAGCACTATAGGAAACCGACCCCTCAGGGTGTCAGAACACATTCCACTAGGGCAACTTCTACCTCTACAGCATTCCTCACGGGAGTCCCTACCAGGGGCATCCTGGAAGCTACTACCTGGAGTTCTGTACTTACCTTCACCAAGCATTACCACCTGTCTATCTTTTCCAAATCCAGCGAGGGTTTTGCAACAGCAGTCCTGCAAGGCATACTAGCCAGCCCCAACTCTTTTTGACTGCCACCACCCTTCCTCAGCTTTGGGAATCTACCAAAGTGTGATGACTGCAACAGTGAAACACAAAGAACATAGTACAGTTGTGTACACTTACCATAAATGTAGATGTTTGAGGGTATTCACAGTTGCAGTCCTGGTTTTCCTCCTTCCAGCCCCCTTGTCTCTCTCTCTCTCCTCTCTGTGTTTAATACTCAACTTTTTCAGGGGTATTGGTATTGCTATTTACTTTTTACTGGGGGCGTTTTTTTCACCACCGTAACTTAGCTCCATATTTGTTGGGCTCCTGACATTTGGGGCAAGAAAAACTGATGTAAGGGCTTTGGCTGCCTGTTTTTATACCCCTGACTACCTGACATCAGTCCTGGAGCAACAGCAACTGATGCAGAAATACTAAGCCTCTGGTATTCAGGCCGACTGAGGGCTACCCCTGGTAGGATAACCCAAGTGTGATGACTGCAACAGTGAATACGTTCGAACATCTACATTTTTGGTAAGTGTACACAGCTATACTTTCCCTTTTGTCTCAACACTGTAGCAGTATTGCATTGTAGGACAGAGATGATAAATGCTCTGTTTTAACTTGACATTCACTGTTTCTGTCCTCCCAGGCTTGGATACTCAATCACAGGTTTCTAGCATATCAGAACTTTGTCCATCATTATGTGGTTTGATTCTGTCAAGTTTCCCTTTTCATGATGTGTGACACTGAGCAACGTCACTCAACCAGAGACAGTTCCTGGGACATTCCCTGAAAATAGATACTTATGCCAAGTGGATTTACCCTCTTAACAAATAATAGTAATAGTACTACTATTATTATTAATAATAATAATAATAATAATAAATAATCTCCCATTAAGGTGTGAACTAGCATGATTCTCACATTTTTTGGTGCTTAAGCATAAATTAATAATTTATGGTTAGTTAGTCTTTACACATAAGCAGAGTATTTCAGAATGCTGCTGGATTTCAAGATGAGCCTTCCCATGTAATAAAGAGGAGAAGAGTTTTCTCATTACTTACTAATTGTGTAACTATAGATGTGGTTGGTGTGCATTCTGTATATAGCAATTCTCTTTGGTTACTGTGCATTCATAATTAACACAGGGTCAGCTAATGTTCTGTGACTGAATTAATTTTCTGTTCAATGCAAAATGAAAATCATAAGCTGACATTACCTAGACTCCTGTTCCTTGCCTGATATGGGTATTTAAAATTCCTGTGTGGCACATATTTTGTATTATATGCATTGCCCCTAACCTCTCCTGACACTTGGCTGTGTGTGCATGAGAATAATAAATGACACTAGTTGGCAGTAAGTTTAAACTTTGTAGTTTGCTACAGTTCACTGCATCATATCCTGGCTTGACTTTTTGTCATTCTTTCTAGGACTTTGGGAGTTAAAGATGCTTGCTTAGGTCTAGCTTGATTTTGACTTAGGCTCAGTCTACAAAAGACATGTAGTAGTGCTACATATATGTAAGAAAGGCATACAAATTACTAAGCATGTTGTAGACTTTAGGGATTCATTGGATATCAGCAGACCGGTCATGTATGGGACACTACTCAATTTCTGGTTATGCATTAGGCCAAGGTGGAATGCGTTAAACCATTGTAGAGACCACAAGTCCACTGGCATAGAAGTTGCCGAAGAGCATGGGACAGAGAAGAACAAATGTTCTACTACAGACTATATAAACTAGTTTTATGGACTCAGATGCCAGCAGTACTGGTTAAGCACTGTTGTATATTTTAAAACTCTTTATAGAAGAATCGCAGAGAGCTTTCACATGTTGCCATATCCTTCATTTTAATAGGCTCCACCCTTCTAGTTTGCCTTTTGACCTATTTGCTCGTTCTTAAATCCCCCAATTTGACCATAAGGCCTTGTAGTTTCACCAGTGACAGAAATGTGCCACTTCAGTATATAGTGTGTCAGATGTTGTATCAATAAGCCCCACAAAATGCAAATTACCATATCAGCTAGTCATTTTGGTAGATTGTCAAAATTACCAGAATACAATTACCTTGTCTTAGGGGTCATGTTTGCTTGAGTCATAATTTTGGAATTTGTTTTAATAATAATAAGAGGAGGACAAAGCACATCTAGAAAACAGTGCATTTGGCATTTTCTTGTCAGATCAGCATGGGTTCTGTCTTGCCTAGAAAATAAAGCATAGCTGGGGAAATACAACCAGTGTCACAGCAGATATGGACTGCAGAATCATTTGTGAGATAACAGTAAATGGTACATGACTATCTCATCCATATTCTCTAGCTTTTTCTGGTCTGCTAACTGCTGTTACAGTTTAAATGTCCCTCATTGTAAGTGGAGAAAGGACTGCCCAAATCTGTTTTTCTTAAAAGGGAATGTTCCTCAAGTCTTTTGAGCCAGTTCAATAAGTTGTAGGTGTGCCTCAGCCTTTTAAGATAACAAGTGAATCAAGTATTTTGTTTTCACTACAAAGAAAATTACAGGGTTTGAATTCACCTCTGCAGACATTTTGGATGTATTCTGTGTTTCTCCTTTCATTTGCAGAGCCATCTTTGGGAGGTTGCTACAGTATTGTCCGAATCTTAAGCACAAAATGGATAGTGTTGTGTGATTATACAGAAAGACTCTGACAGGCTCACCGTTAAGTAAGCTATAGGCCTTTCTAGCAACTGTTAAGCTTAGGAATCAGTATAAGAGAAGTGCTTTAAATGTTAGTTACCAAATGTGAAACTGAAAAATATAAAGTGGAGTGTGAACAGATATTGATAGGAGGCAGTTCATTTTCCATCTTTTTGATGTAAGTTTAGAAAGGAGGTCATATGTTGGTCTGTTCAGACAAAGATAATCAGAAAGTTTGTCCTCACTGCTGTTGGTTGTAATAATTAAGCAGTATATGTGTTTATGGGATCTCCCAGATGGATCTATGAGTGCATGTTTGACACTGATCAAAGGTACTGGTGCAGGATCATTGTAATAGTGGGGAGGTATGCCCATTCAATGCTATTGCAGTATTTGGAGTGGGTATTTGTAAGAAGCAGAGCATGTAGGGATGCATCTTAAAAATAATGTTTTTGTATGGAGGCTAGCCCTCATGCATGTTCCAAGTTAATTGTCAAAACATGCGTAGATCTTTTTTGATATGCTCTGTAGACTGATTGATTATCTTGTGCAAGATATCTATCTATATATATATATATAGATTTATAATCTCTGTCTATATACATATATATATATATATATATATATATATATATATATATATGATTTCTATCTATATACATATATATATATATATATAAGATCTCTCTCTCTCTCTCTCTCTCTCTCTCTCTATATATATATATATATGCGTGTGTGTATGGAAGGATTCCATGTAGCTGAATGTTCAGAATATCATACATATTTAATGCTGTCAGAAGTGATGAATAATCATTTGTTTCTGCTGGTATTCCTTTGTGGGAGGTCACAGAAAAGCAGAAAAAGGGAATTTGCCCTTTCACAGCTGTTGTGTGGTCTCGAAGCCGGTATATGTAATTAGGAAGGGAGGTGTACACCTCCCCCACCTCATGCAACACATTTAATTTTGTTTGTTTGTTTAATTATGTATTTTATTTATTAGCTTTGAACCCCTGGGATCAATGTGTACCATTACCTGTTTTTTGTCCTTTGATATTTCACAGCACATTCAGATATATTTGTGTACACACACACACACACACACACACACACACACACACACACACACACACACACAGGCTGTGTATTGTGGCTTGTATTTTGTGCCTTCTAACCCAGGTCTTGGTTGAAAAATGTCAGCTGACCACCCTACCTACCCAGTCATCAAAGAAGATACATAAGCAAATAAATAAAGATCTGATTCTGGATCTTACTAATATGATAAAACAGACCAAGCATAAAATAAGTCACAAACAGGAAAAATGATTTTGTACTGTATGAACTGCAAGTTGCAAACTTTAACTAGCGCCCTAAGTCTGCTGTTTCTCTTTTATCTGTTTGTTAGCCAAGTAAACTCATTGGACAAAGTATCCATTTGCATGGGTGATCTTGGAACACTGGAACACTGTGTAGTTACATGACTTGTTCGCAGTCACATTTGAGGCAAACGAAAGTGGAAGGAATGAAACTCAGTTCCTTTGACTGTAGAAAGCAGGTCATTAACAGCTTAATCTTCTGCACTAAGTGCCAGACTGTGTCAAAGCATATTGCAACATGTTGATCCTGTTGAATCTACAAATATTGCACAAAGCCTTCTGTAATGGTGATATTGTGTGATGATTATGATGATGATGATGATGATGATGACAGAAAATGTATATGTGCCTTTAAATGTGTTAAGTATGCTCCTAGAATGTATGGACTCTATGAATATTCTCACAGCAAGTGACACATTTTTAATTGCCAGTTACTCTAGTATAAAAGAAAGTAGCATGCAGGGCTGATTTTTGAAAGGTAGTTCCTGGTGAAACATTGGAAGGTTATGAAAAGAACACCCAAAAGCTTGGAGTGCTTAAAGGCCCAGTCAAGATTAATCTGTGGAGTGTAATTTATGGATTATACCTTCAAGATTTATTTGTTTTGGAGATTAATGTAGGGCCTTAGAGTGGTTTGGAGCCTTGGATTTTCATTGAGGCCCATGAGTGGCCTAAAGTCTGGGACTTTCTCTTTGGTTGTTGTGAGGCAGACTGTATCCTGGAAGAACTTTGTGGACTGCATACTGTTTTGAAGGTACTGTTTTATTTTGAGATTGCCAAGCCTTTTGGGTTATTGCTTTAAATGTGGAAGTTGAATAAGTCTGTGTTTTGTATATATCATGCCTCCAGTTTCATCTTGCATCTTAAAAAAGAAAATATTTATATAAGTATGGATATATGCAGACATTTCAAACAGCTCTTTGGTTGACATACAGATCAGCTAGAACTTTGACTCCATTCTCATTGAAACTTTGCCACTGGCTTTACCATTGGTCTAAAGGGGTGAATTCATCATTTTGCCACAGACATACTGTTCTGCATCTCCAGAGCAGAGTTTCATGTGGGTTCTGCAGGAGGGTGAATTCACCATTCTTCCGTTTAAAAGGTTAGTTGACACTGGGATAGATAACTCCCACTCAGTGATCTGAAAAAGTTCCAGCACATGCAGTGTTCCAATATATGTGTGTGTGTGTGTGTGTGTGTGTGTGTGTGTGTACGAGCACGCGCGTGTGTAAAATGTCTGCGTAAGTTTGTTGAATGTGCATTTTGTTGACATCTTTCCTGCCTGCCAAGTTTGGTTGACATGAATACTGTCAACAGTGGTGAGCGATTGCTGTAGTACCAGGGTTGGGGACTTTGTCCTTTCCGAGGAATTGTGTGATCTTTAAGTTGATATATACAGTTTTCAGGGGATGTGGGGGCATGGCAGCCGTAGCCTCTGTGACAGTGCTATGCCAGAAGAAGTAGGGCAGTGGATGTGTAACATGCCAGCACAGCTAGCTGGAATTTTGTAAAGAATTATATGCCATTTGTATATCAAACTGATTTGCACAGAATGCTAGTGTTGAAAAATGTGTTTGTAAAGCTGCTTGTGTTAAAAATATATGAACAGTGTGTCCTGCTGGATAGAAAAATAAATACACTTATTATTTATTTATTTTACATTTGTTAACCGGGAAAGTACAACTTGGAATGAGCCATTTTTCAGAGGGGGCCCAGGAAGAAACACTCCAGATGCATGTCTTTTTAACGTGGGAGGAAACTGAAGCACCTAGAGGAAACCCACACGAATGCAGGGAGGACATGTAGACTCCGCACAGAAGGCACCCAGCGAAGAATCGAACAGGAGAACCTCTTGCTGTAAGGCAACAATGCTACCGCTGTACCACTGCATGTCCGACTGTATTATAACTATTGAAATTAATATTGTAACAGAGAATACTGGAAGAGAAGAGTTTAAGCTTAGCTCAAGCTAACTTTGAAAAATAGTATGATATTAAATTACTTAATTTAGGCCATAAAGAGTGTATCTTACTGTTCTGATTGCAGCCAGAGACTAAATGTATGTGCCAGAAAATGGTTTATTAGCTTCTGTAGGAAGAGTGAAAGTATTTTATTGTCTTATGACTTCTAAAGGCTGCAGCAGATCTTAGCAAAGCCATGTGTGTGCATTATTGACACATATGTGTGAGATTCTGGGTCATTTGCTAGGAAAGGGGGTAGTATGGGAACCAGACGTCAGATGGCCAGATGTATGTGATGTCATTCTGTAATCCATGGCAAAAATGATGTTTTAATACTAGATGAGACTGACGTCTCAGAGCAGTTTGTTTTAGGAACCTGACAAAGAAGGACCTCTCACCTACTTCATCCTGTCTTGCTGTAGTAAGTGACCAGAGAATAGTAATTCTTTTGATCAGTCGGGAAAATGTAGTGAGATTAGTTAACTACCGTTTTTCTGTATCTGTGTGAATCCATTCATCTGTTTTATTTTAATATTTCCTGTGATTGAAACTCTGGTGTTTATTGTAAATAGATATGTAGTATTTTCATGTTTTTTATTATTCATTATTAAATATATTTAAACTTTTCATTGTAGGTGATCCTTTAGAGAATAATTTAACATTTGAGAGTATTTATATCTATTTCGTGACTCTGTGGCCACTCCTGAAAGCCTTATGCATCGGCCAAATACTATCATTTGTATTAATATTAATTTCACTCAGTGTAATTGGGTACCCTTGTAAGAGCCTTAGAATAGCTGGCTTTAGAGTGTTTGGTGGCAGAAGGGGGCATAGCTTGTAAATCTGTGCCAGCCTTTCCCAGGTGTGTGTGTGTGTGTGTGTGTGCGCATGTGCGTGTGCATGTGTGTGCGTGCACGTGCGTGCGTGTGCATGTGTGTGTGTGTGTGTGTGTGTGTGTGTGTGTGTGTGTGTGTGTGTGTGTGTGAAAATCAAATCACAGAGTGTGAATCAACTGCTTGGAGCAGGGACATAGAGCACTGGTTTCAAAGAGAGAGTGGTGGAGGACTTAGCTTGGACACTCGGCTGAAGACTCAAATCTACAGCTGTACCAGTGGGAAGTCTTACTGGAGACCTGGAGAGAGAGAGAGAGAGAGAGCAAGAAACTAAGACCCCAGACTGAGTGTGTTCCCTGTGATTGTGCTTGATGCGGAGCGCTGCATCTGGAAATGCTGTGTGTATCTATTTTTGTTCCAAGTGAACATCCCTCTCCAGTGTTAGTGGTGAGGATTCAGGCTCCTTGATTACTGGCCCTGAGTGGGGACTTCACAGCCCCTCTCTCTAAGAACATTGTTTGTTCTTTGCATGTTATGAGATTATGTCTTGGAGCATATGCTGTGGGACACTGACTTTTTTCCAACTTTCTTGGAATAACATTTTCACATCAAAGTTTTGCAGTTTTGTATATAAACCAGAAAGTAAAAAGGCCACACTGGCAGTTGTACTGAGGAGGTCAATAAAAAAGCCAAAACATCCACATCCACAGCTAGTGGGGTTGAGCTTTATTGGCCTGAATGTAACTATAAAGACTTAAAATGTAAAATAGTCATGTAGCTGAAACACTTGAAGTCTTTAATGGGTCTTTAGCATATATCCCATGAACCTCGATTACAGGAGGTTTAAGGAACACACAATGAAAAACTCTCTCTAACAGTTTCAGTGAATTCCAGTAGACACACACACACACACATACATATATATATATATATATATATATATATATATATATATATATATATATATATATGTGTGTGTGTGTACATGGGTCTACTTTACATGGTCAAACTTTCAAATGTTCGAATTTCAAATGACCGAGAACATATGATTGAACATTTAAAAGTTCGACCATGTAAAAAAAAAAAAAAAACTACACGTTCCTAGCAGGGGGCAAGCCCCCCTACACCACCCACTATTTAACTATACCAACTCCGAGATCGCACTACATTGCAGAAAAGGGACATCTTCCCATTACGCATGGTATGGAGATCTCCATTCAGACCTTTCAAAGCTTTAAAAGTTCGAGCATATGGTCTCAGCCATATGAAAGTCGATATTTTAAAAGTTCAATGATCTGAAAGTGACCCATGTGTGTGTGTGTGTGTGTGTTTGTGTGTGTGTGTGTGTGTGTGTGTGTGTGTGTGTGTGTGTGTGTGTGTGTGTGTGTGTGTGTGTGTGTATATATATATATGTATGGATATATATATATATATATATATATGGGCCTATGTGAGGTGATCGAGTTTTCAGCAACTTGAAATTCATTTGGTTGGGACCATATGATCGAGTTTCCAAAAACTCGAAAAGCAAAAAAAAAAAAACACAAAAATCTTCCTTTTTCACACACACACACACACATACATGCACACACACACATACGTATACAGATATATAGATACAGATAAATAGATAGATCTATAGATATATACATACACATACACATTCTCTGTGTTGCTTAGGTATGTGACAGAGTTGGATTACAGAGAAGATTATACGAGTTTACAAAGATATGTGCTGCACAGATTGTAACCATAAAGTGTACACAAGTCATCCAGTTGTGATTGAGTTGCATCCTTATCCAGTTTGCACTTTATTGCACATAGAATAGCCTTTGGGAGGTGGATGGATATCAGAATACAACGAGAAAACCCATACAGACATGGAGAGAACTCTAGACTTTGTAGTTTTTAGGCTGACCTGTTACCTCTGAGTCATAATGCCTCTCCAGTTCCTTGAGTTTAGTTTTCATATTTTTCTCTCTGTTTAGCTAGCAGTTTGTTAATGGTTGCATCAGTATCTTTCCTAAAGCACTGTTTTGTTTATGGCATAAGGAAGGTTCATTGAGAAGCTAAGAAATTGTTATATTGCCCTATAGACCAGTATTTAATGGAATAGCCATGCATCCCTTCATTGTCTCTGCAAATTACATTGAGACATCTATCATTATTATGATATCTGCAATTAGTTTGCCATCATTCCTGAAGTTACAGAATGTGACTTGTGTTACTGTTGTCTTCTCTTTTCAAAATAGCTTAGGATATCCTAGGCAGTTGTTTACAAATGAAATACTTCTCATTATATGTAAAATTTGGGCTGTTAATTGGAATGTTTGATTACTTTCCAACTTTTCTAGAATAGAGGCTGTGCTGTTGCATAATCTATGCCTGACCACTCTAATTTTCTGAGATGACGCAAAATTGCCCTTCAAGTTTTGGTGGTCACGTAACTGTGGAACAGTTTTCATACTGTATAACGTTGTGTTACATTTAGCCAGATACAGTGGCTTGTATGTTAACTTCAGTCTTTTACAGAAATGACAAACTGGAAGGAAGGCATTTCTAGCTCTTTGTGTTAAGGATTCAGTTTCTAGTCAGAGTGCAGTTTAGCAGGTCATATTGAAAAGGTTTTATAAGGAGAAGATTTCAAGAGATTTTCTTTCTTCTCGAAAGTATTAAGTCAGATGAGAATAAGTTTTTGGCAGGCCTGTAATGTGTGTATTGAGCACAGTGTCCTGAGCTCAGCATTCTGCTTACACATCTCCCAGGTCCCTGCTTGTAAATGCTTCATCTTGCAAGCCCCTGCTTATACTTATCAAGGGTATGAGAGCTTGTCAGAGATTTGGGATGCATGGCTATGCGTAAAAAGGCCCTTGTGCTTGTTAGTCTAGTAAACACCTATCAACTTATGATGAACACATTCTGTGATCATTGTGTCTACAATGAGCTGAGCATCCTGAGCTCAGCGTTCAGTGTACACATTCTACGATTGTGGTGTCTGCACTGAGCAGAGTGTCCTGATCTCAGCATTCAGTGTACACATTCTAGGATCTTGGTGTCTGCATTGAGCAGAGGGTCCTGAGCTCAGAATTCAGTGTGTACATTCTATGATCTTGGTGTCTGCATTGAGCAGAGAGTCCTGAGCTTAGCATTCAGTGTATACATTCTACAGTCATAGTGTCTGCATTAAGCAGATTGTCCTGAGCTAAACATTCAAAGTACATGTTCTATGGTCATGGGTTCTGCATTGAGCAGAACATCCTGAGCTCAGCATTCAGTGTACGCATTCTACAATCAATAGTGTCTGCATTGAGCAGAACATCCTGAGTTCAGCATTCAGTGTACACATTCTACAATCATAGTGTCTGCATTAAGCAGAGTGTCCTGAGCTAAACATTCAAAGTACATGTTCTATGGTCATGGTTTCTGCATTGAGCAGAACATCCTGAGCTCAGCATTCAGTGTACACATTCTACAGTCATAGTGTCTCTATTAAGCAGAACATCCTGAGCTCAGCATTCAGTGTACACATTCTACAATCATGGCTTCGGCATTGAGCAAAGGGTCCTGAACTATGCATTCAATGTACATGTTCTATGGTCATGGTATCTGCATTGAGCAGAATACCCTGAGCTCAGCATTCAGAGTACACTTTCTACGATCATAGTGTCTGTATTAAGCAGAACATCCTGAGCTCAGCATTCAGTGTACACATTCTACAATCATGGCATCAGCACTTGAACAAAATGCCTGAACTTAGCATTCAATGTACATGTTCTGTGGTCGTGGATCTGCATTGAGCAGAACATCCTGAGCTCAGCATTCAGTGTACACATTCTACAATCATGGTGTCGGCATTGAACAAAGGGTCCTGAACTAAGCATTTAATGTATATGTTCCATGGTCATGGCATCTGCATTGAGCAGAACATCCTGAGATCAGCATTCAGTGTACACATTCTACGATCATAGTGTCTGTATTAAGCAGAACATCCTGAGCTCAGCATTCAGTGTACACATTCTACGATCATTGTGTCTGTGTGTTACTATCTCTATCAGTTTCTCTTTTGAGAAGATTAGTATACTGCTTCTTTCAGCATTATCTAGGATGTCGACAAGCCTTCTGTTCTTATTATGGCATCTGTTTCTGAGTTTTATCAGGTAAGGGGGCACTTTCTGCAGCTTCAGGTTTCCTTTTTCCAGTTTGTCTTTGCAGGTACCAGCTGCTGAATTTGTGTTTGACAGTTTTGTAAAGATAGAGCAAGCAGTGATCAGGAATAAAATGAGCAGCAGCGGTAGACTTCAACATAACAAGATAGTTTCTAATTTGGCTATACTGCTCTTTAGTGGACCTTGGAGGTAGAGCCAGGCATAGCAAACAACAGATGCTCTTTTTCAGGTGAAGGAGAATTTTCCAGTAATTTTGTGAAGTGACTCTGATGATGCCCATTGTTGAATAGGGAGAAAGCGCTTAGTCACTTTTTTGTACGCATCACAATAAAGTCATATCACTTGGTTTTACCACTGGTGTAGTTAATTTTTATTTTATTTTATGGTTAAATTCTGTGAAATTAGTGGCATCTTATACATCTAAATTATTGTGAATATTCTGTTTGCATTCAGTCATTCAAAGTAATGCCATCCTGACAATAAGTGTGTGTGTGTATGTATGTATATATATATATATATATATATATATATATATATATATATATATATATAAATATAAATATATATATATATATATATATATATATATATATATATGGTTTCGCTTCATAATCTCGAATTACTGAAATCCCGAATTTCAGTAACCCGAGACTATAAAGTCGAACCATTCACAAAACTGAAACCCATAATCACGAACATACATACACCATACACCAGACACCACATAACACACACGCCATTCCACCCACAGCACACAAACCACACAACCCTACACTACATATAAGCAGGGGGGCAAGCCCCCCTCCCCCCCCCCATGTGAGGGGCTGTGCCCCTCACACACCCCTACTTATATATACCAGTTCCGAGATCCTAGATAATATAAAAAAAAAAAAAAAAAAAACTCGCACCACGGCATCCTCCACTCTCTCGCACACAAATACACATCACACACACACACACACACACACACACACACACACACACACACACACACACAAACACCAACAAATCCAACACTCACACTTACACCTCCCTACCCTTACCCACACATACAATGCACAAAAACATACACAAACATCTCACTCACCTGCAATTTCAGGCACCATAATATTACATGCAACGTACTGGAAATGCATAAGTGTGGATTTGAGATATTCTAATTTGCTCTTATGCACTTTCGGCATTCTGGTTTTCGGCTTCACAGTCTCGGGTTAATGAAATTCGGGATTTCAGTAGTTCGAGATTATGAAGTGTAACTATGTATACATATATATATATATATATATATATATATATATATATATGTATGTATGTATATATACTCACACATACATACATATATGCATTACAGTAGGAGTCTACCTAAAATGTGGTTCATTGTATATGGCACGGGAGGTAATATGGTAACTGTGAATCTGTATGAATTCTCAGTACATCAGAATGCCTTTATTTACTGCCAGTAAACTGCTGTATCCTTTATGTAGGACATTCAGGATTCTACTGATAAGATAAGCAGCTATGCACTTCACTTGCAGAGCACAGTCAAGATAGCGTTCCAGATGATGCTGTAGTACAGGCGATGGTATGTGATTTCAACACTGGTTACCATCATTAGAAGGATCTGAATGGTTATAAATGAGCTTTCAGTTCACCGAATTCTTAGTTTTCACTTGCACGGACTTTTTTATTAGTTTGTGTCCAGCATGTACAAAAATTGTGCAAAAACCACTTTTAAGGCTCCATTGAAATGTAGTTTGAATTAATACAGAAAAATTCTTTGTATGCTGATATGGAATAGAATTAGGAAATCAGTCTACACCACAGGAGGTATAGGTTTTGAAACAAGTAGGTGCATCCAGAGTAAATCAGATTAAGAAAAATACTCCAAAAACAGACTGCACTAAAGCAGGAAAACAAATAGTGCTATATTAAAAATGTACCATTAGCTATCTTAACAGGCTAACAGTTTCAAAACAAAGAACAGAAGGTGGCAGAGCTCATACTAAAATTGGTGACAGACTACTGAACAACAATGCCGGTCATGAAAGTAGACTTAGTAGAAACTGATCAGCATTAAAAAATTATGGCAAAAGGTTTGTGGCCACAAAAAACTGCTGTATTTATAAATTAAGTGGAAAGAGCTGAGCAGACTAGTGAAGACAAATTCCAATGGTTGCAAACTTGATAATAAATATCCTAAATAGCCAGATGACTCACAGAAAGAAAAGATATATTAGAATAACTGGAAATCCTGGTAATGTTGGCAGTACAAACAAAGAGGAAAATCTGGTGAAATATTTAAGTGAACTATGAAATAAGATGATGTCAAGACATATGGTAATAGAAGAGTGCGCAAATTCCTTTTCGTCCCATTCCTAGAACTAGACTGGTACCGTTCTGCTTTACAACACAGCATGAAAATGGTAATTATGCAAAAAAGTCAAATGACCATATAATTACGTAAAATGTTGTAACAAATATGTGCAGTCAGTGTTGTTCTATTAGCCACCAAAGTGTTTGTTTGACTAAACCTCTGCTGCAGGTCAAAGAACTTTGATTTGTCTGAAGTTACTGGCTTAAATGCATGTTGTGTGTTAAAAAACCATGTCACCAGTCATGTGTTACCTTCCAGAAACAAACTTGCTTAACTTAAACCAACAAGAGATAAAGTAAGAGATGTAAAAGTGTCTGCCATGTGCAATATGCAGAAGTGTGGACTACAAAATGAATTCTGACATAACATCTTTCACTGGCACGTAAACAAATAAGGCAGTAGGGCATGGCCAAAGAGATAATTTTAGGTACGGAACGTGCTTGGATCACATGAATGAAAATGCAGTTTGATTATATTACATGTTAGCTTGATGTATTAAACAAATAAATTGTTGAAACAGATGAGGAAAGTTGTGCCTAATAAAGAATGTAAATATAATGTTCTCTAATCTTGGAATATTAAGTTCATAAAGGGAACATAAGTAGATGGAAATGTTTTACTGAGAGGGTATGTATGTGGATGTTATTATAATGGTCTTTTTGTTGCCTCTGTTTAGGCCAACATACATGGCAACATCAACAAAAGCCATCAGTCGTCACTAAGAATAGTATCCTTTTCTCTCTTTTCGCTATTATAATGAAAGGGAGAACAGCTTCATTTTTTCTTGAAGGGACACTAAGTATTAGCGATCCTGCAGGCCCTGGGAGTTGGAATGAACACTATGGAACATGGACCTACTACATCGTTGTTGTATACATTTGTTGTAGATGATGCTAGCACACTATAACTGACATTCGTCATTTATGGGAAATGTCCCTTTTCCATATTGTTCAATGTTCATGGAGCTGATTATATTAAATAAGGAAGTACAGGGGGAAATGCTTCCTGTGCAAAGGAGTGGGCAACACTTTCTGTGTGGAGGAGGGCTGTGCCCACAACATAAAACATAAGTCTAAATTTTGTGTCAAATTTTTTTTTTTTGTTTTAAACGTAATCAGAACTCAGCTCCTGGTAATTGCAATAATATTGTATAACCAGCTATATTTCCTGTGGAAGAAACTAATCTCATAAAAGTAAGAAAGCTTGTACATTAAATGTTGCTGATGAGGTGGGCTGTGGGTGTTCGTTTTCTTTAATTTTGTCCCCACCTTCAGCATTGGAAGGCCTTTGTCCTTCAATAGTTGGAAAGTTATTTTTATTGTATAGTCCTTAGCTCCCCAATCCATAGTGGCCTGATGGGTGTCTGACCAAAATGGGGTCTGCAGTTCTGGCCTGATGGTGAGTTCTTCCACCCACACATGTACGTGTATACACGCACACACAGAATGTGTGCAGCATTCAGCTGTTAACAGCCCCCATTGTCTAGCAAGATCACACATCATGATTCTTCATGTTGCCTCACTGGAATGCTTCATTTCACAACATACTGGCCCCCTTTCCACCCTAGAACAGACAAGTGAAACTTGGCCTTTTAGTGTTGTCCCCACAACTGGCCCGTCCAATGTCAGAGCAAGTTTACTGAACCTGGCTCACGAGTACTGCTGTCAGGACTCTATTCCTTTGTGCTTTGACATTGGAGATGAAAGATAGATCTGAGATGTGACAGAGCAACAGAGATGAAGGATTAAATTTTAAAAGTGGAAAATAAGATTGAAGATTAATAGAATAGGTGTACAGGAAGAATACTAGTGTAGGAGATACATGGTGAAGGGATTGACGGCTTCAGGCATAAAATGAGCAATGACAAAAGAAAACAGCATATGCAAAAGTAGGTTGATAACAGGTACAAGTTTGGGTGAATAATGTAAACTGATTTACTGGCTGTATATCCAAAAAACTGTAACACAACATCTGAGAAACACCTTTAGGTCTGTCGTGCTCACTTTGGGTGAAAGATTAAAAAGATTTATGACAGTCAGCAAATCTAAGAAGGAGCGTCACTGCTAAGACAACATTAAATGGACTACCTTGATTTTGAAAAGAATGAGAATTCTGATATTTATCATGTTTATATGTGTACTTTCATTGGTTAAACAAGTTGGTGGTCGGGTTTGAACTGATTAGATTAAATAAGGCAATACAGCAACAAAGATTCTTACACATAGGCTGGAAAAGAGGCAAAAGTTCCCGTTTGCAGCTCTGAACTGTACCTGAAAGTAAATATAAAACGAATCAAAACAGAACTCCATGCTGCATCATAAACTTCTGAAGCCTGTACAACATAACAAAGAAAATAACTGTTAAAATGCCAGACCCACAAACCATGTGAAACTGTGATAATATTCCAGGACTTCCATGTTTGTACTCTTGTTATTTATAGATATGGTAAAAGATCCATTGGAAAAATTACATGCTCCTGAAACCAGTGCAAAACACATTGCTAGCTCTTTGTATTTGCTTATTGCTTTCATACTGTGCTGAGACGCAGAGCTGTAGTCAGCTTATTTGGCCCAGAGGTTGAGGAACAAAAAAAAAAAAAAACACAAAAAACAAAAGATCTGTTCTCTAATTTGGTGTCCTTCCCTTCTCTCTTAAGGAGAAATGCCAGGTCCTAATGGTTTATGTCGTAATGCTCTGTGTGACAGCAAAAAAATTAAAAAAATACAAATATAAAATATATAAAAATTTCCAGATCTGTTCTCTGATGTGGTATTCCTTCCCTCCCAAACAGGAGGAGCTGTCTTAATGGCCTCCTTCTATACTGCATGCCTTCATGTTTACTCAAGGAACAAGAAATTGAAAAAAAATGGATCTGCCAATCAAGCCTCGTGACACCTTGCACCTGGGGGGCTGCCTCCTTTGCCTCACCCTAGCTGCATTTCTGCTAGCCTGAGACATGTTTAATTTAAGACAAAATGTGCAGCACTGTTTATTATACCTGTTCATATAACACTTAAAAAGTTGAAGAGTGCTTTCAGTGGGAGACTGCTTGCTGATACTGATCAAAACTGTTTCTTTTTAAAACATAGTCAGACAGTTTTATAGTTAAAAGAGCAAAGCCTGAATTTTTTTTTTACTGAATAAATTTTTATTGATTTTTCAGAAACGTAAACATATATACAGTATATATATGTATATATATATATATATATATATATATATATATATATATATATCAAAGAAATATTTACAAAGTCAAAACTTAAAGTGGAGAAACAATTCCAAAAACAATCATTACAAAACCAACTATTTACATAGGCTGTCTATACTTGAAAAAAACTTTTGTTTTCTTGAATGCATCTTTGAATAAGAATATAATTTATTACAGTCTTCTGTTTCCAGCACTTGATTTACTTTTTGCCAGGCAGTGCTTAAGGAAGTAGGTCGTTCTGTTCTTTCCTTGATTGTTTTCAATTCCAACTGCGAGACTGATAAAACCATGTTCTTGAAATGTTTAAAATTGGGAAGAGTTACCTCTTTACAGTTCTGTGTAATATTTTTCCTTGCAATAGCAAGGAGAGTCCACAAAATTAGAAATTTTTGCCTTGGAACTCAGGACGACACAGGTGTATTCAACAAAACTAGAGATTTTGTAAGTTGGAATCATCAGTGAGCAGTGCCTGTAACAAATAGATAATACTTTCCCAATATTATTTAAGTAAATGGGATTCATAGAACATGTGTTGCCAATTGACTGTTGATAGTGATTTACACCTCCAACATCTGTTTTCTTTATTATATGTTGTTGTTTGTCTTTCGACTTTTCTCGCTAAGGGGTCGCCACAGCAGAACTCTGGTCCGCTAATGATTGGCAGTAGATTTTTACGAAACGCTGAGGTGCCAGCTCGACACCCAAACTTCAACAAAGGCACACCCATTTGCGCACGCATGTCTTCTGAATGCTACCCAACCGTGGGGAGGTCATGCAGACTCCACACAGAAGGCACTCCCAAGCCCAGCCGAGAATCGAATGGGAGAACCTCCTGCTGTGAGGTAACAACGCTACTGTGGTACCACCACGGCTCTGTTTTCTTTATTATATATTAGCTCTAATTTGTGTGGTGTTTAGTATGCTCTACGTATAAATTGGCATCTGAAAAGTTGCAAAGCCAAGAGTGTTGATGAGCAAGTTCAATAAAAAAATAAATAAATAAATAACTTCACTAGACTCAGTCCTCTGCTGATATTCAGAGAAGTGCTTATTAAGTCTTCTCAGAATATTCACAGTCTTTAAGCAGGATCCCTTCTGACAGCAGAAAAAATTGCCTTAATCACACAGACGTAGTAAACTAAACTTGAGAAAGTATACAACCTGCTGTAAAAGGTAAATTTACCAGAAATAATTGAAAATGCGACAGCTCATTTGTTAAAAACTAAAGTTCTTTACCTGCTTTTGCAGGTACGCATTTGTGTTTTGCATCTTGTTCTGTCCTTCAGTGTTTATTTTCGTTAAAATACAGTCTCACAGGTGCTGTGTGGATTTATATTCTGTAGTCACAGAATACTGTATTGAATATTTCTTCTTTACACAGGATATACAGGACTTTGGAGATCATGGAGCAGAAAACATTAAAGACACAGCCACAGAGTCTTCAGCCAAAAAATATGATGAAGGCGAGGGGACAAATCTCATTACAAATGAAACTGCATACAGTGAGGACAGTGTGAGCACTGCAGCAGTGAGTAGCACATTAATTGTCAAGTGGCACACATTGCACATGTTGTATACATATTGTGTACAAATTCCTCTTATTGCTTTTTTCCTCTTTAGCTAATACTAGAGCTTATTAAGACATTTACAGACCATTTTCTTCCAAGTGATCACCTGCTTTCTGAACAGTCAGTCGTTACATTTAGCTGTCTAATGCATGGTGGGTAATTAGCAGCTGGCATTCAGCATTTTGGTCTTTCTGAATAAACATGGATTGCAGTGGCACCCCAGAACATCCATGTTCTTTGGAATAGACATTCATAAGCATTGTTATTTGAGGATTCTTTTCATGTTGTACTTGGTCCCTATTTAAACAAGATTGTTTATACATCTGAAGGTCTAGGAACAGTACAGGACTTTACCTTGCAAGACTTTACTGGTATCATACACGTTTTTCAAATGAGAATGTAATTTAAAAACCATTACCTCCAAGTGAAAGAATAAGATGGTAGGGTTACTTTGATATAATGACTGGGTCCCAGAACTGGCCAATGAAGGACAGTTGCTAATATGCCTAAAAATTCTGTGGTATAGTGGCTATTTATGAATGTCACAGATTTGCAGCATTTATATAAATCAAGAAAAAACAACTACCCTGTAGTCTGTGTTCTGTAAAATGACATGGTTATATGAGCCCTCAGATAATAGCAGTAATGCCGGATATGACTCTGTGCATAATGAATCCCCATCTTCCTCACACGATTCAAACTGTAAAGGCCAGTAGCCTCTGAGATACAAATGACCCACAATGTATGTATAAAAAAGAAAGAAAAAGCTTACCAAAATTATTGTGAGTTATTCAGTCTTGGTCTTGTAGACAGTCATATTAATATTGTAACAGTGAGGATGAACTAAACTGAAATAATATGCTTATGTTCCAATTCAGAGTGTTTTTACAGCTATGTTTTGCAGATGTTGGCAATATGTTTACTAAAAAATTTGACATCTTTCTGACTAGCAGATTACTCCAGAAATTGTATCATGTTGAGATAATACGTCACACAAGTACAATGAGTGGGTGATATTCAAAGTCATGTTTCATAAAATTGGTAAGATTTAATTCTTGAAAGGCTGTTAATCATACATTAAAGTTGATGGGGTTCTTGTAGCCTTTCCATTGTCCTCTGATTGCCTTCAGACATTATTCCAGCCAATAAAGTTCAAAGGCATGTCACTAGAGTCACAATGCATAGTTATGTCAGATTTCACAGTCGAGTTTCAGATAATGTTTATCAGTGAAAGTGAATTTATTTATTTATTTTATTTTACATTTGTTAACCTGGAAAGTCCGACTGGACACACATCTATTTTCAGCAGAGGCCCGGGGAAAAAAGCTCCAATAGCATGTCATAAAGCAATTACACAAGAATATCATACATAGATATAGGTTCCAAAGAAACATAAGTTATGTATAGATTAACAATTCCTTTAGTAAAGTCAGCATACAGAATTCTAGTAGTAGGGTTTATATAGAATATAAAATATAAACCCAAGAAAAAACATTTTTTTTGTCTTTCTAAATTATGAGTACTCTCAATATTTTGTTACAGAAATAACCAGTGATTATTAAGCTTTACAGTGAAAGGAATTAGGGGACCTTTAGTAGAATCCTTGAACATGATATTGGTGCAAATTAACCTGGGGAGTAGCATGAACAGAGCCAATTGTTTGAGAAGTGGGTTCTCGGGAGTTTCTTAAATTGAATAGTGGAGGTTATTTGGTAGGTAGTGAGTTCCAGATTTTGGCAATAGTGCAGGCAAAGAGATTTGCCAGCATCATTTTTGTGTCTGATAACACTTATTAGGTTCTGAGAACTAGATCGTAAGGCTCTGGTAGGAATGTGGGGGTTAATTATATTTTGAAGTGCAGGGTTTTTTCTGAAAGGTAGAAGAGATTATACGCTATTGTGAGTTGATTAAACAGAAATAGTTGAGGTAGCCAATTGAGTTGGTTAAGGGCGAGACAGTGGTGGGATTTGTATGAGGTTTCAGTAGTGAACTTGGCTATTTTGTTATAACAAGATTCCATTTTGTTCAGATCACTCTGGCGGAGATTAGTAAGGATGGGAGAGGCATAGAGAAGGACGGATAAGAGATGAGTTCTTGTAATAGCAGCTTTGGTTTGTTTAGTTATAAAGTGTTTACTGCTATAGAGAAGTCCTAGTTTTTATTAACTTTCTTAATGGTTTGTGCTATATGAATGTCAAATTTGAGGTTATTGTCTATTTCTACACCTAAGAATTTAGTGTGTGCAGCTGGATTGATTTGAATGTTATCTTTTGAGTGAATGGTGAAAGTGTTGTTGAGGGGGGAGCATGAACTGGGCCAAAAATAATTAATTTAGTTTTTGGGGGTTAAGAATAAGTTTTATGTTTGTGAGCCATGTTTCGGCTAGAGTAAAAGTGTTTTGGGTGAGGATTTGCAGTTCCTTTAAGGTGGGGGTGGCACTTATAAGGGTGGTGTCATCTGTGTATTGTACTACTGATGCTGTGAGGAGGAATTGATGTGATTGGTGAATAGAGAGAACAATAGTGGGCCAAGGATGGATCCTTGAGGGACACCTAATGATACTGGTAGCAGGGGGGACAGCTGGTCATGCCATAGGACTGCTTGCTGTCGACCAGATAAATAGCTAGTAAACCATAATATAGTGGAGGGGCTGAGGCTTAGGGTAGATAAAGTTTGGAGAAGAATGTTATGGTCTACCATGTCAAAGGCTTTAGAAAATGGAAGATACAAATAGTCCCTTGTTTCTATTGTGGTTAACTGTATCTGTAAATTATAGTAATGCTGTGGTGGTGCTGTGGGATGGTCTAAAGCCATGCTGAGTTTTGGAGATTAAGTTATTTTATAAGAGGTACCGAAGTAGTTGGGAATGTACAACTCTAATATCTTGGATAGAGGTGAGAGTATTTCAAATGGGCGATAGCTGGTGAGTTCAAAGGAGTTGCCCCCTCTATGCATTGGAATAATGTGTGATGTTTTCCACAGGGTGGGGACTTTGAATTCTGTAAGTGACCTGTGTATGAGGATGGACACGGGATAGGCTATGGCGTCTGCTGCTATCTGAAGGAATTCGGCTTGTAGGGTGTCTGCAGCTAGTGTAGTTGGTTTTTGTTTCTTAAAGAACTTTGAAATAATTTCAGTGGGTACAGGGTGTAGGGAAAAGTTGGTGGTATTGTTTTGAGTAGTTGGGTGGGTTTTGCTAGCACCTGGTATAGGGCTGCAAGTGGTATTGAGGGCATTGGTAAGGGTTTGGACTGTTTTGGTAAAGAACTTGTTAAATTGTGTGGGAATGTTGTCATGGTTGTTTGGTAGTACTGGGGTTGGGGTGGTGGCTTTACCTGGGTGGATTATGCCTTTTATTGTAGCCCAAAATTTCTTAGGGTTGTTGGCATATTTTTCCTGCATGTTTTTGTAGTAGTTACTTTGTCTAGTTTGATTTGTTTTTTGGCTTTGTTTCGAAGTTCTTGGTAGGTTTGCCTCAGATTACTGGTTTTATTCTTTTGATATTGACTCCAGGCCAGATCCCTCTCTTTCATTGTAATCTTAGTATCTTTAGTTAGCCATGAAGCATAGTTAGCTTTTAGTTTTATAGTTCTGGAGAGAACATGACAGTTTAGGATTTGCAGGAAAGTGGAGTTAAAGTACTGTACGGCGTCGTCTAGAGATAGTAGTTTTAGGGGTGTCCAATTACAGCTTTGTAGTGAATTGATGACGTCAGTTGTTTTAAAGGTAATTTTGTTACGTATTACTCTGAGGTTGGGTTGGCTTATGTAATGGGGTCTGTTCTGAATTAGGAAGGTTGGTTGATGATCACTTAGACTGCCAGGTAGACAGCCAGAGTGCCATGCCAGAGTGGGGTCAGATAATAGAATCCAGTCTAAGATGTGTTCGCGTTTTGAGGTTTTGTCTGTTCTGGTTGTGGTGGATATAATTTGGGTAAATCTATGGGGGTTAATGTGGGTAGTTGGAGTGTGGCTAGAGCAGTTCAGCCAGTCAATAGTAAAGTCACCTAATAGTACAGTTTCTTGTGGCATGGAGTTTGAGATCCAGTTTAGCAGGTTTTCCATTATCGTAGTGTTATTGCCTGGTGGAATGTAGCCACCTGCAATAATGATATGTTTATTTGAGTTTAGTTTTAATTCGACAAAGATTAGTTCAACATCTTTGATTTCTTGGGTGTTATAATCAATTTGTTCAATGGTGAGATGATTTTGGAACAATATCGCTACGCCACCTCCCTTTTTCTCTACTCTATCTCTGCGTATTATGTTATAGCCAGGGGCTATAATCTCATTATTATGGTGTTCTGGTTTAAGCCATGTTCTGCTTCTAACATGAATCTGGGCATGGAACATTACCAATGTAAAACATCCATAACAAAATCACCAAACGTCACAGCTGGATTGAGCATAATTAATTTGCTGTCCTATGAGACACCTGGCCAAAAACCAAAAATAAAAGACATAGGGCCAGATTCAATAAAGGCTACACTAAGTGTATACAATATGTATTCAAGAATATCCCTACCACATTTTTGTGCTTTCTAGTCACTCAGAAAGATTACACTAAGTGTACATGTTGTCAACACTTTGTGGTAAACTTTATGAATCCCTGTCAATATTTAAATCTGCAATAATATCAGTAGGAAAACTAAAATTAGGAGGAAGAAGGTGTGAGTTACACCTGTGTTGTCTGTTTACTCAGAACGGTGTACACTTACTGTAGGTGTTATTGAATCCCGGGGATAGAAATTCTACCATCCCCCTTCCCAACTACAATGTAATATGAGTTGAACAACTGTCAAAACATAGCAAATGGAACTCCTAAACTAATCTGAAATCATTTACAAACACTCAGCACAGACCTGTCAGTCTCTAGACTTGCCAAAGCTAGGTACACCCCATTACTATTTACCTAAATAAACAAAGTACTGCATGTAGTAACAGTGTACGTTTCTACAGTCCAAACAATCAGTGCATTACTGATCACATGGCAAATATGTTATTATTCTAGGTGAATTTAACATTAACTGGCCAAAGCCATTGCGATCACAAACTTTAGTCAAACACAAACTTAACATTAATTTATTTGGCTTAAACTAAGTGATACTACAACAATTAGAATAGATAAATGTACAGGAAATCAAAGTGTACTTGACTGGAAATTAACAAGTAACACAAACAACATCACAGAAATAGACATGTTCCTTTACTCAGTACAGAATCCCTACTCAATATACAGAGTTTGTGAGTATACAGAAATGCAGAAAACAATACCGTATACTTATGTCATAACACAACATAATTGAATATGTGTTTAATTCTGTATTAAAACATCGCAGTTGGAATATTACAACACTTTACTCATGTTTGCTAAAGCTAGCCTTAACCAAACCGTATACATTTTTTTCATGAAAAAAAATCTTTCCCCAACAGTTAAATTACTCAAGTCACTTGGATATACTTCATATACATATCCAAATATGCACAATACTAAAACTATTCCGTTACTCAACCCCAACTTTAACCAGCAAACACGTGTGGAAACACTCCCACCTCTAATGCTGAAACCCTGCATATGTTGCCACACATTCACAACACTGAAACTCTTCCATTACCTAGCCCATACTCTAACACTAACTGGGAAACACTTGCACACATAGCCTATCCCTAATTCGTGAACCTTTCAGCATATCAGAAATTGACCTTAACCAAACACATTTATTTATTTATTTGCATTTTGTTTACTGGAAAAGTCCATTGGGCCAAGAGAACCCATTTTCACTGGAGGCCTGAGGAGTAAAGTTCCACAGTACAAGAAATTAACAGTTTGGATTACAAAAAAATTAATTATAAAGAATAAGTGTATACAAAATGTAGAGTAAAAACCCATGAGAGAAATGTGCAAAAGTATAATCTCAACAATAAGTGCAATCTACATGGTATGCTGTCTCCATGTGTTCTATCTACAGTAGTATTATCTCACACAAAAATAAGGTTGGCAAGAAACAGGGTGGCATACATATTATGGGGGGAGGGGGGGGCTGCTTGGTGCAGGTACACGTCCAGCATGAGAATAGGTGGTTGTGAAGGGAAGTTTTAAAACAGGTGGGATTTTGAGTTGTTCTAATGGACAGAGGCAGAGCATTCCAGTTCTTGGCTGTTGAGAATTAATAAAGAAGCTGGCCGAGTGAGAGGTTAGGAGAGAGAGTTTAGTAGTTCTAGCCATTTAAATGACTTAAGTGCAGTGCAGTAATGGGTGGAGTATTTAGAATTGCTTGCAAATTTGGCAATTTTATTGTAGCATGTCTCAAGTTTGAATTTAGAAGAGCTTTAGATATTGGTAAGTAGAGGGCCACCATAGATGAGATAGGGTCAGATTTCATGTGTTGGTGTATAGTAACTCCAAGGAGCTCTGTGTGGTTGATGGCTTCGATTAAAGACTTACTATGAGAATAAATGGTGAACTCAGTTTTATTTAAGGGGGTTGTTTTCTTAGGGGTAAATAGTATGATTTTGGTTTTATTTGGTTTTAGGACTATGTGGTTGTTTTGCACTCAGGATTCAGTGGAGGAGAAGGCCTTTTGAGTTAGGTGAAGTAGATCAGAGATGGAGTTGGCAGAGTAGATAATAGTAGAGTCATCTATGTATTGAATGGCAGATCCTTGAGATAGAAGTGAGTGAAAATGAGTGGAAATTGTTTATGAATATGCTAAATAGGAGAGGTCCAAGTATGCATCCTTGGGGAATACCAGTAGGGGTGTTGAGGAAAGAAGAGATAGAGTTTTGCCATCTAACAGCCTGTTGTCTGTCATTTAAGTAACTATAGAACCAGTTTAGTGTGGGGAGGGAAAGCCCGATCTTAGAGAGTTGGGTGATAAGTAAAGGTATCCCTAACAGTACGTCTGGATTCAACAAACCTCCAGTCACCAAATGCAATATCTGTCAACAAAATGAGCATTCTACAAAATTAACTATATCTGAGTATGTCGATATGTATTTTTATATCTTATTCATTCCTGTGCTATAACTGTTAAAGTGTATAGCTTCAACAAAATCTGTAATATATTTTTAGGTTAGCCTAACTATTTTCGTTCCCTGATACCTGATTATCTGGGAATGAATGAATGAATGAGTGAATGAATGAATGAATAAAAGAGTGAATAAATAAATAAATTTAACTCCAGAAAAAGCTGGTTGTTCTGTACCACCAAATGTGTATATTCATTTAAATCTTCAAAGTTAAAACACCAAGCAGTATACTAAAAGTCCATATATAGCATACCGTAAATTTGTCATAGAGGAATGGTGAGGATGCAGGGAGTAGAGCTGGCTGGCGAAGATGGATGGGTTTAAGTACTTGGGATCAACAGTTCAGAGTAATGGTGAGTGTGGAAGAGAGGTGACGAAGAGACTCCAGGCAGGATGGAGTGGGTGGAGAAGAGTGTGAGGAGTGATTTGTGACAGACGGGTACCAGTAAAAGTGAAACGGAAGGTCTACAGGAGAGTAGTGAGACCAGCTATTTTATATGGGTTAGAGACAGTGGCATTGACAAAAAGACAGGAGTCAGAGCTGGAGGTGGCAGAGTTAAAGATGTTAAGATTTGCAATGGATGTGACAAGGATGGACAAGATAATGAATCAGTATATTATTGGGTCTTCTCAGGTTGGTAGGTTTGGAGACAAAGCCAGAGAGGTGAAATTGCATTGGTTTGGACATGTGCTGAGAAAGGATGCTGAGTATATTGGGAAAAGGATGCTAAGTGTGGAGTTGCCAGGTAAGAGGAAAAGAGGAAGGCCTAAGATAAGATTTATGGATGTGGTGAGAGAAGACATACATGTGGCTGGTGTGACAGAGCAAGATGCGGAGGACAGGAAGAAATGGAAACTGATTGCCCCCTGTTGCAACCCCTAATGGGAACACCTAAAGAAGAAGTAGAAGAAGAAGAAGAAGAACGCACCATAAATTTGTCTATAACTTAAACTTCTGTTTAATTAAATTGCTTATACAGAAAGCAGTCTTATAAAATGCATCTAGTATAAACAGTAAAACACAGAAAATAAGAAAAAATATAGATACAATACAAATGAACTTAGAGTAAAAGGGAAAAAATGATACAGATGGTCTTTTTTTAAAAATAAAATAAAAAAAGTAGGACTTAAAGAAGTTCTTCTTCTGAAGCCATTGTTCTAGAAGATTCCAGCTGTGTAGAGCTGACAGATGGCTGAATGTCAGGTGTCTCAGAATAAATCCCAGGAAGTTCTACCAACCTCCATGCAGGCAGAGCACAAAGACCAAGGTGAGGAATAAGGAACAATTAACTTCTTCAGAAAGGGGGACCAGTTCATGTATGTTTAGGGAGATAACATGAAACCAGAAGTTTAAACATGATCCAGTTAGTTTAAACATGATCCCAAAGTGGATAGGAGGCCACTGTCAGCTGCAGAGCACAGGAGAAGTATTGTGACATGGTAAATTCCAGAAAATGATTAAGCTGCAGTGTGCCATGTTGCAGCTGGTGATGTCAATGTCAGGTAGACCAGGGGAAATGTTAGTTACAGTAATGGAGATGGGGGGGGGGTGCCAAAGAATGAATAAGTGAAGGATCCTCAAGCAGGATCAGATATTTGATCCTGGCAGTGTATCCCAGAAAGAAGCAAGATGACTTGATAACAGCTGAAATCTGGTCCCTGTATATAAGATTAAGGATAACACCAAGATTTTGTAGTTTGGATTCAAATTCTAGCTTATTGACATTATGTATGAAAAGTAATAGAAGTGGTAAAGTAGAACAGTTGCAAAGAGTGACTGACACCCTTTTAAGTCATTCTCGATATGGAAAAGATATTTGTCCTGCAGTCCTGAGGTAAGGAACAGCATCACTACGTATCATCTGCCTGACAATCATACAGTAACCCTTGCCTTCTAGAAAGATCTTCTAAGGGCAGCATAAATATTGTCAGAAGACTGCTTCATGTGGAGCTTCAGACTCCAAAGGGTAAAAATGGGAGACACTAAAGAGTGAAGCAAGCAAAGGCAAGGACATGTAACTAAACAAGACTGAGACAGAACTCCTTGAAATATAATATTTTGTCTAAAATATCTTTGCACTAAAACAGGACCACTAGCTTCACATTAAAGCAAAAGGGCAATATTTATGGTAAATAAAATATGTCTATCTCCGTGTAATGATGTAGCATTAATAAACATGCCCAAACATTATTTTGATGAAATGCATATTTATTCTCATGCAGAAACACTCCTTAGTCAAATCTGTTGTGAGAAAAAAACAAGTAGAAGCGTGACAGAATGCTGCCTTAGCCAGTGGTAAAGAGTGCCAGATGGCTAAACGGTCAGTCTTTTGAAGAGCAAACATTATTAGTCTTACCAGCCTGTCATGGAGGAGGTTATCTTTTGCTATGCAGAGACCTCCATTTTGGATAGGCTCTAGTGCACTGATTATGACTACATTATCCGAACACAACACTATGTGGCATTTCACTTGATAACTGACTAGTCTTTTCTCATGATAAGACTGCCTGCAGTATCCATTATACCCCAGACAAGTAGCCTGCCACCAGCAAGTTATTAGAATAGTACACATAGGTCAGGGAACTAAACCAGCATCCCGTACCCACTTAAAAAACTAAAAATCATAATGATGACCATCTATACTCTTATTATGTTGTTAAACTGAGTACCATGACCCTAGCAGATATCAGCAATATCTCATCTCCTCTACAGTTTAAAATGTCTTTGAAGTTGTATCACTCAAGCAAATGGCGCTGCGTGTGTAACAATCCCATTACCAAGTCTTTTTCATTTACTAACTCTTAATCCATTTATAAGTTACAGACCTTATGAAGTCATACCTATCAGTATAATACCACTGCCGTTGTACTATTCCCATTACTAATTCCCCAGCTCATGCAGTTAAGTCAAACAAATCTCACTAAATTCTCAGACTTTTACTGTAGTAATCTCCTGGTTGTGGGTCTCAAGTGAATTTAACTGCTTGGACAAAATATGCATACACCTTCTCTGCTGTCTGCGTGCTAATATTACTGTGTAGTGTATGTACGTACACTGTAAAACAATACTGAATGTTCTGTTCACATGCACGTTTTACATGCTGTATGCATCATGTTCAGTACATGTGTCTGTGCTTACTGTGCTGTAGATAGTATATGGTATATGTAACATACATGCTGCATATGTCATGTTCAGTAGATGTGTCTGTGCTTACCGTGATGTAGATACTATATGGTATATGTAACATACATGCTGCATATGTCATGTTCAGTAGATGTGTCTGTGCTTACCGTGATGTAGATAGTATATGGTATATGTAACATACATGCTGCATATGTCATGTTCAGTAGATGTGTCTGTGCTTACCGTGATGTAGATAGTATATGGCATATGCAACATAGTGACCACCTGTGAAGTTCATTTAATCCTGTGTATTAAAGTG
Source organism: Protopterus annectens (assembly GCF_019279795.1). Taxonomy (NCBI): domain Eukaryota; kingdom Metazoa; phylum Chordata; order Ceratodontiformes; family Protopteridae; genus Protopterus; species Protopterus annectens. The sequence continues at coordinate 704,621,293 of NC_056737.1, read as the reverse complement.
TATTTTTACTCTTAACTCATTCAAAATTATGTAATGCAAAGCTTTTCTTCCTGATTCTCCCTTGAAAAGAGGCTTTGCCCAATGGGAATTTCCCAGTAAACAAAGACAAATAAATGCATTAAATAAATAAATTATGAAGATAAGAATGTTTCCTTCTGTTGCTCATGCAAGTGTACTTCCCCAAATCCACACACACACACAAGTCCTATCACTATATTATATATGTACATTTGTTATTTGCAAGATCTGCACTTTCCATACAAGTAGAATACTATGTTTAGCTACAGTTTAATGTTTCATTAATTTTGTAGGCTGTTCAGGACTTTGGAGATAAAACACTGGAAAGCATCAAAGATACAGTGACAGATGTGTCAACCTCAGAACATGATGAAGATGTTGGAGCAAGTCTTGTTACAGATGAAGTGGTACACGCAGAGGACAACCTGGTCATTGCAGCAGTAAGTAACAAGCCGATTGTAAGTAACAAGCCGATTGTAAAGAGATAGTAGTAGCACATCATATACATATCGTAACAAATTGCTTGTCTTATGCCTTATTATTAAATTTCTGGACTAGTGTCTTTCCTGTGATCTACTTACAGACTTGCTACCTGCTTTTAATTACTGACTTTTAACTATCTAATGCAGTTTTGCTGTAATGCATGTGGCTTACAATATTTTAGTCATTTTGAATAAATGAGTTTTACAACGCATCATGACATCCATGTTCTTTTGAACCTAGATTCATTTGATGGCAGGCATTTTCTGTGGTTCCATTTCAAGTTCTACTTAATGCATATTTGAACAGACTGTTTGTTTACACATTAGAAGGCGCAAGGCACAGACTACATGCACCCTGAGCAAAGCTGCTGATATGTCTAGAACTTCATCTGTAATAAAATGCATTAAATGGAAACAGAATGTATAGAAATAAAGCATCAAAGTGGAAGACAGCAGTTTTGGGTTACTTTGCTAAAGTGCTACAACCCTCACAAATGGCCAGTGAAACAGTAGTATCCAAACGGATAATAGATCCCCACTTGCTAATTTGCCTAAAAATCCCATAGTGTAGTAGCTACTCACTGTTATCCCAGATTTTCAGTTTTTATTAAAAGCAAGAAAAACAGTTGTGTAGCTTCTAGCCCCCTATGAAACAATTTACTTATATGACTTTGTCATCTTCACCCCCCCCCCCTTTAAGTAACAGCACAGATGTTAGCAATGCCCTCTAAACATAGGAATGTAACAGATGTCCATGTGCCTTACAATAATTACTGTGTAAAGGTCAAAAGACCAAGATCAGTAGCAGTTGCATATATATTACACATACACACACTCACTGCACATATAAGTGTGTGTGTGTGTGTGTGTGTGTGTGTGTGTGTGTGTGTGTGTGTGTGTGTATCTGTGTATATGTATGTACATATGTATGTGTGTATATATATATATATATATATATATATATATATATATATATATATATGTATATATAAACTAGCTTGATAGATATGGGTTCACTCATATGCACTGGCGTTTCCTTTCTGTCAGTAGTTTTCCTGAATGTTACATTTTGTCATCAGGAAAGCTTCTGAAAGAATTGTACGAGATTGCCATTATACATGGATTGAGGAATATGAACTTTTCCCAGGTATAATGTGATCTCACTAGGAGTTGACGCAGTTGTTTGGGATTTGCGAACTTATGTGGACAGTGATCCAATGTTTGCCCAATATATGTCTACTGTTGTAAGAAAGTCCTCCTATATTTCACAGCTTATAAACAAAGGGATTGTGTGTATATCTAGGGATGTCATTGTCCCCCTTTACTTAGCCCTCATTAGGACAATCATTGAATATATCCCCTTTGGCATGTATGTGTTCAGACTCATGCAATAAATGGAACACCCACAGAGATAGCTTACTAAAAGGATTCAAGGTCTAAACAACATATACTACATGGGCCAACTCAAACGCCCTGTACTGTACTTGGTATCCTATAGATTGAAAAGAGGTAACCTGTTTCTGGCATGCAAGGCATCCTCCGACCCATTACTGTTAGATTTACTGCACATCGGCAAGTCAAATGGCATCATAAATACTTGGTCTAGGGATCTAAACCTTTTCTATAACATCAACAACAAAATAGAGCAGGCGGAGACCTCCACGATGATGAGCAAACAAGATTTATTCAAAATATATATCAAACAAGCGCTTTCATGTACATACCAGTACACTTCTTCAGGTTTTAAAATAGGGCTGAATACATCTGCTTTTATAACTCTCATCTAATTAATGAGATACTTGTTCTCATTAATCAATTATTCAATTAATCATTTGAATGTCTTAAAATAAAATAAAAATATATGTATATATAGAAATGTATGTATACAAAAATATACATATGTATATATATATGAGCATGTATACATATATAAAGATAAATAAAAATAATTAGAACAATTAAAAATGCTAAAAATATATATTATGTCAATGAAAAATGCTTAATACTATAAAATGTGATAATAAACTGTGATATGATACAGCAATGTGAACTAAGACGATTGATATGACATACAAATGAAAATATTCTAAAAACCAAGAACATCAATATAGATATAGACAGATACATATAGGGATCCTAACTAAACCTATTATCAAAACATCTATATGTATATTTATGTGAGATATGGATATAAAATGCAAAAATAAATAATAAAAATTTTATCTCACTAAAGACATATATCTGTAATCTATAATGTATAATATAAAATAAACCATACTGTAGGTATATATCTGAAATATATACTGAAAAAATGTATACTGGAAAAAAAAAAATATATATATATATATATATATATATATATATATATATATATGTATGTGTACTAAATATGTAAAACTGTGACTAAAAAAGGGGATAAATAACTAACGAACTGGAAAAACTATGTAACAAACAATACAATTGTTATATGACAAAATTATAAAAATATATAAAAATATACAAAAATATTATCTATGTGCAGCTAACGCAGGCTTTATGCTAACAGCACAATTAAGTCCTGGTTCGATATGGGATCTCAGTTTCAAAATCCATTCAAGTTCAGCCTTCTCTAAATAATTCTGACTGTCACCACCTTTCTTAATGGATTTCATAACTTGTATGACCCTAAATTTGAAAGTGTGGTCATGATACAAACTTGCATGTTTAGCTAAGGCATTTGTTAAATTCATCTTTCTTATATCGTAAATGTGATTATAAATGTGATCTTTCAACCTTCTATAGGTAAGCCCCACATAGTATGCATTACATTTAATACAGGTAGCTAAATATATCAAATTCATGGTATTACATGTAGCACGAAAATTAAAGTTATATATATGGTTTAACTCAGGAACAATGAATTGATACTCACTAGTAATGAACTTACACATATTGCATCTAGTACAAGGAAAAGTACCATAAGTCTGGAATTGTCCGTTCCTGACAATGGGACTTATCTTGATTTTTTCAAAGCATAATAGCCTCTTGAGATTCTTACTGTTCCTATATCTGAATGTAGGTTTTATACCCACTATATTGCTGGTATCTCGATCTACAAGCATCACATCCCAATTTTTCTTTATGATATCTGTAATATATTTGATATCATTCGTATATCTAGTAACAAAAGGTACCTTCCTATTAATGTGGCTGGAATATGTCTTGAAGGCAAACCTATTGTTGGATTGTCCTTTATTAATAATAATACGACGGTCATCTATAATGTTGGCAGTATTAACACTTGAATCAGCCCTAGTATGTATATCATATCTCATATTTTCTAACATGTCATATGGGTAACCCCTATCCAAAAATAAATCACTCAGGATATCAAACTGTATATTTCTTTCTATAATATTTTCACATAATTTGGAAACTCTCATGAATTGATTCTTGACAATATTAGGAAAGATAAATCATAGATGCATGCTATTAAATTTCAGTAGCACATTCCTCCAGCATGGTTTCCTATAAAGTGTAGTGGATAATGAACCTTCTACATCCCTAGAAATAGTAATGTCTAAGAAATCTATCTTAGAAGGTGATGATTCTGAGGTGAATCTTAGAAAATCAGTTGTAGATTCAAGATAGTTAACCAATTGTTCCAATGATTTATAGTCACCATTCGAAATGATAAGTATATCATCAACAAAGCGTCTTTATAAAATAATATTATGCATAAAGCTACTATTAAACAGATATTGGGACTCCCAATGATACATAACCAAGTTTGCATATGAATTGGCACAGGGGGTGCCCATCGCAACCCCCCATGTCTGTATATACAAATCATCTTGAAATGAAAACAAATTATTATTCAATACCATATCTAGCAAAGTACATATGAGCAATTGTAAGTTATTTTCTAGGGTGCCATTACTATGTAACAATTCCCTCACGGCTTCAATACCATATTCATTTGGAATAACTGTAAATAAATTTTTAACATCTAGGGATGCCAGCAAGAAAGATGATGGAACACTATCGCTTTCTACTAAAAGATGCAAATAATTTTAACAACTGATAAGTATCTTTTACTATAGTGGGTAGACTTCTGACTATTGGTCCTAATTTAAATTCCAAGTAGTGTGAGATATTCTCTGTAACCCATTTTTCACCTGCCACTATGGGGCGTATAGGAGGGGGAAAGATACCTTTATGCATCTTAGGAAGTCCCTTTATGAGTGGAACTAAAGGTTCTTTTATTAGGAAGTAATCATACAAGTCTTTCGTTATCTGTCTACACATAAGTAGATCATATAATGTATCATGAACCATATTCCCTATTTTAGTAAGTCTCCTACTATCTATCAATTCATATTTATCAGTGTCATTCAACATAGTAGACATTAAACCTATATAGAAGGTGGTGTCCATTAATACCAACCCTCCTCCCTTGTCCGCTGGTTTTATGGTCAGACTAGGGTCTTGAGACAAGGCTGATAATGAACTACGTTCATGAACATCTAAATTATAATAAACATTCTTATTCCTATTTCTGTATGTGGGATTTGTAAAATATTTATAAAAATCCTTTTCACACAACTGTATAAAACAGTCAATATTAAACAGAAACTCAGGAGCAAACACACTTTTCTTTCTAAAACAACGTTCAACGCTGATATCCACCTCATGGACATCCTTGTAACAAAGTTTTAAGGATACTGTTCTCGCAAATAAGCGCAAATCAATCAAAACTTCTGCAAGATTGCTACTCTGCGATGGAATAAACGAGAGGCCTTTATTTAAAAGGCTCCTCTCATTTGCAGTTAGTATGTGGCTTGAATGATTAAATACTAGTTCATTCAGTTCCTTTGTCTTCTCCTTACCTCTGTTGTTTCTTCCGAAAATTTTCTTTTCCGTCTGCCTCTGCTGTTCGATCTCATCCGAGCTTGTGTACGGTACTGTACTGGGAGTGGTAAAAAACCACTACGAATGGTAGCTGAATTTACTTTGGGTCTCGTTCCACCTATATTAGTCGAGGAGTCTAGACTTCTTAGCCCTTCTTGATTCGGGGGTGGCGTGTTCATCGCAGCCATATTGTCTATTTGTATGTCCACTTCTATTGACGTCATTCCTGTGTTATTCAAGGCCACAAATTCATCAGCCGGCATTGGATTTACAGGGCCAATGTCAGTAGATGTTATATTTAAAATGGCGATATCAGTCATATGTTGTTGGTTATTTATATCATCGGATTGAGTCACTTGATCATTAGTCTGGTATTGTGTTCTCGGCCAGACAAAAATCTGTCCGGATAAAAAATCCCGATAATCCCTCTGGAGCTTCTTATATTTTTGTTGTTGTAATCTATCGCTAAATGCAGTAACCTGTATATACATGGCATCAATTTTCTTGTTATATACTTCACCTTTAAAGCAGTTAAACAGATCCCTATGCAGAGTATCTACTTTAGTCGCTAGCTCTTTTTCAATGGGGGTGAAGTAATCAATTAAAAGTTTAATATATTGGTTGCTGAAACTTATATTAAGTTCTTGCCATTCTTTCAACAATATAGGGTGACTGTCCCCATATGTGGGCATGCAAAAAACTCGCATGCCTCGAGGTATAACTTGAAAATGAAGGCACGCTTCTAAGTGTCTTCTTTGCCATATCAGTCTATGTAGTTTGTATAAATTATTCTCAAGATCTCTTAGACAGTTGAAAAACTCTTTAAAGTCAATCACAGTACCTGTAGTGCTGGGGACTGGAATATGTAAGTCCAAATTTAGCAATGGATTTTCATGTTGGTGGATAATATCGTTCCACCTGTTAGCTGAAGTCTTCGGATTAGGGTTATAGTCAAGGTCCACTGCTGGATTATCCATCGTGTGTTGGTAGCAAAATTCCAGAAGAAACAAAAATATCAGGAACAACAGGAAAGTTACCATCCAAGGGTCTCCACTAGAAGTACAAAAACTAACCACAAAATAGAGCAGGCGGAGACCTCCACGATGATGAGCAAACAAGATTTATTCAAAATATATATCAAACAAGCGCTTTCACGTACATACAAGTACGCTTCTTCAGGTTTTAAAATAGAGCTGAATACATCTGCTTTTATAACTCTCATCTAATTGATGAGATACTTGTTCTCATTAATCAATTATTCAATTAATCATTTGAATGTCTTAAAGTAAAATAAAAATATATGTATATATAGAAATGTATGTATACAAAAATATACATATGTATATATATGTGAGCATGTATACATATATAAAGATAAATAAAAATAATTAGAACAATTAAAAATGCTAAAAATATGTATATGTCAATGAAAAATGCTTAATACTATAAAATGTGATAATAAACTGTGATATGGTACAGCAATGTGAACTAAGACGACTGATATGACATACAAATGAAAATATTCTAAAAACCAAGAACATCAATATAGATATAGACAGATACATATAGGGATCCTAACTAAACCTATTATCAAAACATCTAAATGTATATTTATGTGAGATATGGATATAAAATGCAAAAATAAATAATACAAATTTTATCTCACTAAAGACATATATCTGTAATCTATAGTGTATAATATAAAATAAACCATACTGTAGGTATATATCTGAAATATATACTGAAAAAATGTATATATATATATATATATATATATATATATATATATATGTATATATATATATATATATATATATATATATATATATATATGTAGGTGTACTAAATATGTAAAACTGTGACTAAAAAAGGGGATAAATAACTAATGAACTGGAAAAACTATGTAACAAACAATACAATTGTTATATGACAAAATTATAAAAATATATAAAAATGTACAATAATAAAAGGATTCAAGGTCTAAACAACATATACTACATGGGCCAACTCAAAGCCCTGTACTGTACTTGGTATCCTATAGATTGAAAAGAGGTAACCTGTGTCTGGCATGCAAGGCATCCTCCAACCCGTTACTGTTAGATTTACTGCACATCGGCAAGTCAAATGGCATCATAAATACTTGATCTGGGGATCTAAACCTTTTCTATAACATCAACAGAATGGTTTGGAGGGACAGTTAAATCTCACAGAAGATGCTGCTGCTGTGGAACAGAATCCCCACCCACATAAAACAAAGCTCATCCCTGTCCATATTCAAGCACAACTTAGATCTATGGATGGGGAACACAAAATTTACCCGAGAGCTGCTTGCCTGTACTACTAATGGACAGAGGCAGCTCCCAAATGCTTTAAGCCATGCGCAGGGGAGGAGAGGGGTTCCTCTGACATTATCTGTGGTATGATCCCATTTATTCTCATTTGGGTTATATATAATTATTGACAATGGGGTGGGTAAGGCCAGTCTATAATCAAATGGTAGAAGTTATTTTGAGCACAAAAAGGGAAGCTGGCTATTCTTAAAATGGACCACAAGGATAACTAGGTAAAATCCTTCAACTCTTTATTAATTGTTATCTACATCTTCTCCTATGCTTGACTAAAATATGCGTGACCTGTGTATAAAACTAAAGGGAGTAAAAACATTTTCACTGCTTTTATCTTGCTATCCATATCCATAAAACTGCTTTCAGTGTCTCATGTTTTGCATTGTCTTTTGTTTAGTTTCTTCCTACAAATCCTAAGCTGCTATAACAGAATCCTTTTTAACCCATATTACTATGTACTTCATTTTATCATGCCCCCAAAATATGGTTATTGTTGAACTAATTAATGTGTAGATATGTTATTTACAACTATTGCCCTTGTTTTATCTTTATTAATTTTGTATCCTGAAAAGACTTGAAACTGTCTCAGAATGTTCCACAACACTGAAATGCCCTTTTCTGGTTTTATCTGGTACAAAATAAAATCAGCTGCCAATAAAGCCACCTTTTCTTAATTACCATACCAGTTATATTCTTGAATTTCTGAGTCCCTTGTTTTTTTTTCTTTTGCCAATGTCTTGAAATGTAATGCAAATAACAAAGGGGAAAGAGGACACCCCTACATATATTTTTATTGATCAGAATATGTAACTGTGTAAATAAGACTATAATAGGAAAATACTTCCAATGTAGTACTCCTGAAGGCATTGAAATACTCAGCTCAGCTAACATTAACTTGTTGCTTTCAGCATTACCTGCTACATTTTTGTCTTATCCTTTACCTACAGATTCAGGTCGCACCTATCAATGATGCTTCATGAAACTAAATTAAACTGCCACCGTTCCACCTAGCCATCCACATTACACAAGCTCCACTATTCCTCCTACAACCTTCTCATTGAGTGCTCTAAACAGTAGCACAGCTAAGCATAAACCATGAACACCACCATGTACACTTTTTAAAAAACAATATATTCTATGTTTTTACAGGCTGTGTAATGCTACAAAATTAAGAGTAACTGTGATGAAAGTAGTTTCTTTTACAGCTGCTTGTTTGCTTTGACTCATCTAGTAGCTGCTTTTTACTGCAGAAGTGCTTACCTGATGTCATGCAGGCACAGTGTGAGGGGTTCACTCACTCACTCACTCACTCACTCACTCACTCACTCACTCACTCACTCACTCACTCACTCACTCACTCACTCACTCACTCACTCACTCACTCACTCACTCGCTCACTCACATAGTGGTAGGTCATTGTAGCCAGAACATAACACATTCACACCTGCCAACGGTCAGTTAATGAGATGTAAATTTCCTGACTGCTGACAAGCTGGATAGCTATTGGCTGGAGATTTCAGTTACAGATACATTTAAAGTGAGAATAGTCTCCTAAATTAAATAATTTAGGCAATTTTTTGTTACTTATTTGATTTAAATAATTTATCACATTTTAGGTGCTTAATTTATACACTGGAATACTGCAGCTTCAGTACCCTGATTAAGCTACATTGTAACAATTGCATTGTGTCTGTTCATGAATGCCTAGTAACCACCTTGCCTCAAATGCCAATAAAACAAAGTTAATGATCTTCTCCCCAGCCAAAAACACCAATATAGACAAAAACTCATTTACAGTGACTGCTCAGAATAAAAGACCCATAGAAATAGTATCACATACCATGCTCGATGTGATAATTGATGAAAATCTAAAATTTGACATCCATATCCAAACTAATATCAAAAAAACTCACCAAAAACTAGGTCTCCTGTACAGACACAATCATTGCCTTACCCCCTCCACCAGACACACCCTTACCTCTACTTACCTTCTTCCCTCTCTTATCTATGGCACCCCCCCCCCCCGCCCCCAGTCACTAATCTTCAGCTAGGCTTACAGGCCAAGTTGGAAGCCTGTTACAATAAAATCTCCCAAATTGCCACCAACTTCAGAAACTCATTGCATCACTGTCTCTCTCTCCACTCCCTGAAATGGCTTGAACTTCCTAACTACCTCAAACTCCTTAGACTTACTACTGCTCACAAGCTCATATTCAAACCTTCTAGTTGTCCTTCTCTGTCCACCTCTTTAACCCTCTACATTCCCAACCGCTCTCTAAGATCAGAAAATCACAATCTTCTAAACATATGTAAGCCTCGTTGACCCCCCCCCCCGGCCACCTACTATTATCCTGCTCCCGAGCTAAACTTTGGAATTCTCTCCCTACCACCCTTCAAAATACTCAGAGCCACTCAAACTTCAGAACTCTTAATCTCACCTCCTTTCAAAGTGGGAATGTTCCTGTACCCCTACCACATAAACTCTTTAACACCATCTCCCATGCACTATATACCTCAACCTTCTATCACTGTGCTCTTACCCTTTGCCTGTACTTCCTCTCCTACCATATACCTCATAGACTTCCCCAACTCACTCCCTTTCTCCACTATATACCACCTTGTACCTCTCCCATCTCACCTTCTACTCTCTGTCCTCTCCTTATATTTCTAATTTCAAAAAAAAAAAAAAAGCTTGTTTTTTTTTATTTGTACATAAATGTTTTACTTACATGTTTTTTTTCATCTGAAATGCTTGTACTTTTAATATGTGTAACTACATAAATCTCACTTTTATAAATCATTACCTAGGATTAGAAATGTTATGACTTTTTTTTAGCAAATTGTATATTATCTCTGTATTTTTCACTGTTCTACTACTGTACTTACTTTTGTATAACTGTTGTAAAATTATCTATATCCTGTGGAAATTTTCTCCCCGAGCCTCCACATAAAACGGGCTCTTCCAGGCCCAGTGGACTATCCCAGTCATCAAACTGTAATAAATAAATAAATGGGTGAAATAGTTATGAAAATATGAACTTAAGGAAGATTGTAAATACAGCACATAAACACGCATGCACGTGCGCATGCACACACACACACACACACACACACACACACACACACATACACACACAGCAAGGGGAGCACTCACAATATTGCCTTGCTGAAATGCCTTGCCTATTATACTGGTTCACTTCTCACCCTTCCTGTAATGGGAGAGTAACACTTGGCCACTTAATCTGTCACCACAGCTGGTGGTTTTAGTAGCTTGGCTAGATCTCTGAATCTTGCTCTTTAGAGTTGCAGTTAGGTCTCCACCCCTTTATGACATAGAGCTGAAAGGTACAACTAAGGTCTGGAGCAAGGGGGGAGATAAAGGGATAATTTTTAAAAAGTAGGAAACAAGTGGGAACATTAATATAACAAGTGTTTGGGGAGTACTGGTTTAGAGGATTCAGAGTAGAGGAATTGATGGATTCAGGCATAAAAATGAGGAAAGAGAAATGAAAACAGTAGGGTAAAAGTGGTCTGATAAATAAAAGGTTGGCTGAGCTTTATTCTTTGCAGCTGCCCTAAAAGTCAGTTAGAGATTGTCTAACAGAGAAACCGATACAGATTAAGCTATAACAGTTAGTTGACTATCCATATACTTGCATGATTTGATTCTCCTATATAAGATTTTCCTAGGTATTCATGTAATGGCCTTGATAGATGGTTTAGAGGCATCCTCTGATTATCAGCTCTGCTGAAACCTAGCTGTTATTCTGTAAAGTTTATGGAGTTTAAACCATACAGTGATTGACCAAAAGTATATAGTGTGCACTACCAATATATAAAATGAATATAGCATATAAAATAAGGACAAAATCCCAATTCATACTGTTCAGATCTTGATAATCTAATATGATATGCAGAAAATAAAGAAAGGAAAGACATAACAGAATTCTGATTTCATATTCACATATACCATTTGACTAAAAGTTATAATTTGGAATACTGACAGAGTTTGGAAGTTGTATGTGAGGTTTTGTAATGTTTGCACGCATTTGCAAATTAAAATTATATAGTGCAGTGTAGAGCAACAGTCACAAGCAAAGCATGTTTGTCCTACGACAGTATTAAGATAGTTCTGCTATTTTGGTTTTGAATTAAGTACATCCATACATATGTTTGCCACATTTATCTTTGTTTATACTGTACCAGCTTTATAGATACTGCAGTAGAAAACAGAAATGTCTGGTACAGATTAATTGCTGTCTACCTGAGCATATGTCCAACTGATTATTGGTAGGACTGCCATCTTTCTATAACCAGTAGAGTCCTGTTTTCAGATTTTCCTGAATTCTGGGCTGTTTTGTAGTTTGTGTTGCCCAGACTTTACTAAGATAGAGGGAAGCTTCTCTGTTCATCATTGATAGTGGTGAGCTTTGAGCAGCCTATCTGTCACTGGAGGAGTGGTTTCAGCTCAGAATCTGTAGTTTTATTTGCCATTTTGGGCTATTTCTATCCCTTTTATCTTTCTGTTTAAAAACCCATGTTTGCGTGTTTTTTGTGCTTGTATTACCTCAGCAAGAGCCTGCCTGGGTGTCCTGCAGAGGTCTACAGCAGCAGAAGAAGCAAAGAGAGACTTTGATTGGATTAAGTACCTCTTTTCCCGTTTTACTGCTTATTTTCGCTAGCCGCACTATTCTGAGTGTTTTTTTTTTAATTAACTTTGCTACTTATTTTGAACTGTTTTTAATTCTGTCACTGTTTGCACTTTAATTGATCATTTTAAGTGTTTTTCAACTGTTTAATTGCTGAGGGCTACACACTCAAGTGTGCTAGCCATTTTACTGCCTCAAAAGTGTTTGTATTACTGTATCTGTTATAATTTTCAAAATAAAAACAAAAAAATTCTATCTCTGTACTTGTTTCCTGCTTTTCTATAACCAGTAGAGTCCGGTTTTCAGATTTTGCTGAATTTTGGGCTGTGTTGTAGTTTCTGTATTGCCCAGAACTTACTAAGCTAGAGGGAAGCTTCTCTGTTCATCAGTGAGAGTGGTGAGCTTTGAGCAGCCTTTCTGTCACTGGAGGAGTGGTTTCAGCTCAGAATCTGTAGTTTTATTGGCCATTTTGGGCTATTTCTATCCCCTTTCATGTTTATGTTTAAAAACCCATGTTTGTGCGGTTTTGTGCTTGTAATACCACAGCAAGAGGTTGCCTAGGTGTCCTGCAGAGTTCTACAGCAGCAGAAGGAGAAAAGAGATACTTTGAGTGGATTAAGTAACTTGTCTTTGCTTTTTACTGCTTATTTTCACTAACCGCACTACTCTGAGTATTTTTATTAACTTTGCTACTTATTTTGAACTGTTTTTTAATTCTGATACTGTTTGCACTTTGATTGTTTTTTAAGTGTTTTTCATCAGTTTAATTGCTGAGGGCTACACACTCAAGTGCCCTAGCAATTGTACAGTCTCAAAAGTGTTTGAATTACTGTATCTGTCCTAATTAAAAAAAATCCTATCTCTCTACTCGTTTCCTGCCTTTCTATAACCAGTAGAGTCCAGTTTTCAGATTTTGCAGAATTCTGGGATGTTTTGTAGTTTCTGTGTTGCCCAGACCTTACTAAGATAGAGGGAAGCTTCTCTGTTCATCATTGAGAGTGGTGAGCTTTGAACAGCCTATCTGTTGTTGGAGGTGTGGTTTCAGCTCAGAATCTGTAGTTTTATTGGCCATTTTGGGCTATTTCTGTCCCTTTCCTCTTTCTGTTTAAAAACCCATGTTTGTGCGGTTTTTGCACTTGTATTACCTCAGCAAGAGCCTGCCTGGGTGTACTGCAGAGTTCTACAGCAGCAGAAGGAGAAAAGAGAGACTTTGATTGGATTAAGTACCTTGTTTTTCCTTTTTACTGTTTATTTTTGCTAACCACACTATTCTGAATGTTTTTTTATTAAATTTGCTACTTATTTTGAACTGTTTTTTAATTCTGATACTGTTTGCACTTTAATTGATCATTTGAAGTGTTTTTCAGCTGTTAAATTGCTGAGGGCTTCACACTCAAGTGTGCTAGCCATTTTACTGCCTCAGAAGTGTTTGTATGACTGTATCTGTTCTAATTTTTTAAAAAAAAAATCCTATCTCTCTACTAGTTTCCCACCTTTTTATAACCAGTAAAGTCCAGTTTTCAGATTTTGCTGAATTTTGGGCTGTTTTATAGTTTCTGTGTTACGCAGACCTTGCTAAGATAGAGGGAAGCTTCTCTGTTCATCAGTGAGAGTGGTGAGCTGTGAGCAGCCTATTTGTTGCTGGAGGAGTGGTTTCAGCTCAGAATCTGTAGTTTTATTGGCCATTTTGGGCTATTTCTATCCCTTTCATCTTTTTGTTTAAAAACGCATGTTTGCTTGGTTTTGAGCTCCGCACAGTGCCACATAACTATGGTTAAACTATTCCTGGTGCCAGAAAGTCTGCTCTTCAGATTTTCCCTTAGAACTAACCAGTTTTCTAGCTTTAGCACTCAAAACTGTTTCTTTGTGCTCAGCACCTGTCCAAAACTTGTTGCAAGCACTAAATAATCTACAACTTACTGCAGCACTCAACTTTCCTCAGTTATCAAGAGGAAACAGTTTTTAGTACTTAATAAGCACTAACCAGGCATGTCTAAGGGTCAGCTCCCGGTGTTTTCTCCTGTCCACCTGATGAATCTGGGCATCTTGGGGCAATGCAGCAATTGCCTCATGTACACTGACAACCCTCCCCTCCTAACACCCAATACTACAACCTGTGAGAGATGCACTTATATAGCCAAACTGGAAGCCAAGCTCTCTCCAGCCAAGACTGGACTAGACAGTCAAGAGGAAAAGCTAAACACCACACTGCACTCAACACATAGTCCATCAAAACCTACACCACCCAAACCCACAGATAGTAACACAAAACACACACCTATATTCATGGAGGCTCTTAATAAAAATCTGTCCAAACAACAGAGACCTCCAAAGTTGAAACGCAAGTACCCCCCCCCCCCACAACACTACCCGAACAACACATAGCCCACAAAATCAGTGTGCCACTCAACCTCAGCCCATAAGGCAGAACAACGTACTCAACACACTAGTTATAGGAAACTCTGTAGTCAGGCACACTGGTGTCCCTCTCATCAGGCTAAACAAGGAGAAAGTTACTGTCAGCTGCCTGTCGGGTGCCAGGATCTGCCATATAACGCATGACTCAGGTCACTCCATAACAAGTACAAATGTGACTCTGTCATTGTCCATGTTGGAGTGAATGACCTGAGCTGTACCTCTGGACTACATGCAATGAGACATGGAGGAGCTCTCTGACCATGTGGCCCAGGCAGGTGTGACACTAGCCCTGAGTAGCATCCTGCCATCGCCCAGAATGATGCCACAGTACAAGAACAAAATGATTGACTTCAACAATTGGCTAAGCTTCTATTGCCATTCTAAGGGGATCCAGTATCTGTCTGCCTGGGACGACATGATCGACAGGCCACGATGCTTTGCCAGAGATGGCCTGCACCTGTCGCCTCTGGGATGCTGTATACAGGCTAAGGCTCTTGCTGCCCCTATAGTGCCTGTTTTAGGCAAGGCTGAAACGTCAAACGCACCACCATAGTAGACACAAACAAGTGAAATTTAAGGGTAATGCTACTCAGTGCTAGAAGTCTAAACCTCAGAATGCACTCACTCGAGGCACTTCTTAAGATGGAGAACATCGACATCTGTGCAGTGACAGAGACCTGGATTAAGGATCCAGACAGCACCCCTGCATTACCAGGCTACAATTCTTACCACACCTTTGAGCCACCTATCATGGAACAAAACACTAAAGGAGGAGATGTGTCCATATTCATAAAGGATATCCACACCTCCAGGCTAGGTTCTCAACATAATGCATCCGAAATTATCCAAGTACAATTAACACTGGGCAAGACTGCAATTCAAGTTGTAGCTTGATGCAGATCCCCCGCCATGCCTCAGGATGCCCACTCCATGTTTCTCGATATACTGGATAATATTAAGGTACAGCCCAGTACCCTAATATTGGGAGATTTCAACTACCCCATCATCAGCTAGGAAAACTACTCATGTACTAACTCATTTGCTCATCGTTTTCTGGAATTCATCAGTTCCATTGTCCTGGATCAGCTTGTCCATACCCCCACCAGTGGCAGCAACATCCTGGACTTGGTCATTGCCAGTATGAGTAACAGATGCTCCATGCCAGAGGTCAACTCCTTGCTGGTCAGATCTGACCACAAGCTAATCATCCCAGACATCCATATCCCACCTCCATCCCCCCCATTAAGGAAACCACTGTAAAAAACTTCTCCAAAGCCAACTTCATGCTTCTTAAGACAGAAGTGGCTAACTTCACGACACCCATACAGACGGAAAATAGAGGCAGTACTGCTGAATCATATACAAATACACTGTATAAGCACATACATGAGTGCATGGACCGTGCCATCCCCAACAGAACCAAGCTGCTATCCTCCAAAAAAGGAAGCCAATCTGGTGGTCCCTTGCCATAAACAAACTCAAGAAGAGAAGAAAGAAACTGTTGCAAAAAAGAGTAAAATCCCATGATTGCAGGAACTCCCTGATCAGCCTCAGTAAAAAGCTGAGATCCCTCATAAAATCCTCCAAAGCTAATTACGAAAATAAAATCACCATGGATTCTAAAGACAACCACAAAGCATTCTACAGCTATGTCAAGAATCTCAATGGCAACACTCAGATCTGCTCTGAGCTACAGCACAATGGCACTAGATTTACTTTTGATATTGCCAACATCCTGGCAGACAGGTTCTGTGCAAATATTACCCCCTCCCCCCCCAAAGGGCCCATCTCTATAACAGAAGATTGCAAAGCTCCTGTTATCACAGACGCACAAGTAAAGACTGCACTCTCCAAAGCCAAGAACTCAGCATCCATGGGACCAGGCAGCATTCTGCACGAACTACAGAATGAACTGGCACCTCACCTAAGTATCATGTTCAATCATAGCCTCACCTCAAGCTTTGTGCCTGTGGAATGGCGCACAGTGACAGTTATCCCACTCCACAAAGGGGGTGCCACCACTGACCATAAGAACTACTGCCCCATTACCCTGATGAGCCTGGTCTGCAAGACCATGGAACACATAATCCTGGAGCTTATAAACAAAGACATAGGTAACCTCCAAACTCTGGACCCACTCAGTTTGGGTTTGTAAAAGATAGATCATGCCTCCTAAACCTGATTGACTTCTTTGAAGCAGTCATCAGAGCCATAGATAAGGGTAAGGTGGTGCACACAGCCTCTCTTGACCTCACCAAGGCTTTAAACACCATCCTCCACTCTGGTGTTATAGATAAACTCACTGGACTGGGCATAAATCCCTATGTCACAAGATGGGTGGTCAACTGGCTCACTGACAGAACCCACACAGTGAAAGTAGCTGACTCCAACTTCAGACCAGTGACAAAGACCAGTGACAAGTGGAGTGCCACAGGGTTCAGTCCTGGGTCCTCTCCTCTTCGGTATCTACTTCTCAGAAGTCCAAGCTAATACAGACAGTCTCTGGCTAATGAAGTTCACAGATGACTGCAAACTAGGAACCATAATAGATTTGCCTAATGATGTGGACATTCTACAAAGAGGCCTCGCTGAGACTGATGCTTGGTGTCAAAGTCATGGCCTAAAGCTCGATGCCAAGAAGTGCATTGTCATCCCTTTTGGGAAAAACACTGTACCCATGAACTACCACATAGGCGGTAGCCTACTAAACACCTAAAGTGTGATAAGAGACCTTGGGACACAGGTGGACAGTAGTCTCTCCTTTGAACACCTCATCACAAAGGGGTTCTCCTCCAGAAAAAGAGAGGTCATCGTTCCTCTCTACTCATCCTTCATCAGAGCCATTATAGGGTGCAACACCCCATTTGGCATGTACCTCGCAAGACATCTACAACAACTAGAAAGGCCACAGAAGTACCTCACTAAGAGGATTACCAGCCTCAAACAGATGCCATATGCAGACCGTCTCAAAAAACTCCAGCTCTACTCCATCGCATATTGCCTACTGAGAGGCGACCTCTGCTTAACATACAAAACCATGTCTAACCCAGATCTGATGGACATGCTACACTTAAAGAAATCCCAATCTCTCCGGGCCACATGCTCCAGGGACCTAAACCTTGTCACCACAATAAACAGAACATGCCAGAGGAATAGATTCCTGTCCCAGAGACTTCCCATACTCTGGAACAGACTACCCATTCATGTCAAGCAAAGGCCCTCATTAGCCGTCTTTAAGAGAAGTCTTGACAATTGGATGGGAAACAGGAAATTCACCCCAGGGATCACTTCTGTGGTTCTGCTCACCAGGGGCACAGGGAAATAATTTTCATGTGTGGCGAAAGCCAGGGAACTTCTTTTGGCTAGGCTTATATAGGCCCTAGGGCTGATAGCCTAGTACTTACCTATGAATCTATAGGCAATGAATGCATTCATATATTTTAGTGGCAGTAGTCAGATATAGAAATGAGTTAAAAACTCTTAAGTCTAGAGAAGGTAGCTGGGGCAGTGCTAATTTTAAAGTTCAAGAGGGTAAAATATTAAAGCTTTTGTTATGTCTAATCATAGAAACACGTAGCAGAAGGCACATTTTAATGACATACCTGCAGGGCATACAAAGTAATTATTAAATGATGACCCTTGAATTAATACAGTCTCCCAAACTACTGCTGACTTTAGACTGATTGACAGATACTGATTTATTTATTTATCTCTCTGTTTAGTTATTGACATTTGTTTATCAGAAAGTCCTACTGGATAATTTTATCCATTTTCAGCTGAGGCTCGGCTCCAAAAATATAGAAAATAATAGAAGATACATAAACATAGGTGAAAACTGACATAATTTTGCAATTTACTGCAAATACATAATAGATTAATACAAATATTGATTCACATATAACATAGACTAATGTACAAATACCATCAGTAAAACAGTACAATATCATATAGCACTGAAACATGTTATAAGTGTGTGAGTTTATTACTCACTTATAAAGCAAATGTCGGAGTGGAACATTCAAACAGTGGATAAAGAGGAGGAGAAGAAAGGATGGGACACTGAGAAATAAGTATTTGTTAGAGGTAATAAGTGGCATATATAAGGGAGACAGGAGAAATAAAGAGTAAAAGCAAGATTAAGAGTAAGAGAAGCAAAAAAGGAGACAGAATGATTGGGGGTATATAAGTAGGGCAGAAGGAGTTGTCATTTTTAGCCAGGAGAGCAGTATGTGCAAGGCCAGGAGTCTGAGAGGAATTTTTTTAGTTGTGACTTTAATGAATTTATTGCGCTGACTGGCGCAATGACTTATTCCAGAATTTTGTTTCCAGTGAGATTCATGTAGTCTATAAGCAGGGTTGCCCTGACACACATACAAATCCCTATAGAAATGTAATTGTGAGTGAGACTACTACAACTCAAGATAATTACAATATTTTTGGTATTGGTGTCTTTCTTAAAAGTGCTGTTTTGGTACACTGCTGAATTACTGCTGATGAGTTTGAGTTAGCAAGAGTAGAATGCCCAGTGTCCAGTAGGATTTATGCATTCGTCAAGGGCTTAACAAAGCAATGGAAAAATTGCCACTTTGTAAGTCATCATAATATTTTTCTTTTTTTCTTGAGATGTTCATTAGGAATCTATTTCTGATTAAACTGCTAAAAACTGAGCCACGTCCAAATTGCACAGCCTTCCTGGTTTTGGCTGTGGATGTTCTCAAGCATTTAAGTGGTGTCCAGCTTCTTTTGTACCCTCTCCAACCATTTGTAACTCTGTGTCTCCTAAACCACTTACAAGAAATTCTACCAGGGCCCTAGATATCAGGCATATACTTGTACATGTCAGTATATGGGTAATTTGGATAAGTGACATTAAAATCATTAAGGTAGATTGCACTTAACTAAAATAAAATATCTGTAATATTAGAGGTGTTTCTTACAATTAATTATGCCATGTAATGTTATGTGACAACAGCAAACATGTTTAAAAAATGGAAGAAAACTGTTTTTCAGGTTAAATGTCAAGATGAAAAAATTCTCTCAGAACTGTATTTAAATTGTCTTTAAATTATAGTTTATTCATTCTGAATGTTTTGTATGCAAAATATTTTGTATTAAAGTTGTAGAATAGCCCTTTATCCTGAGAAACAGTTTGAGGTTAACTAAACAACCTAGAAGAGTAAATCTCTGTTGATATGTCAACTCAAAATTAACATTATTCAAGTAGCAGCTGGGGAGCTTACCCTGTACTGAAAACAATACCACCTTAAATCTCACCTGAAATCTGCACAATTTGACTAACACGGTCAATAACAGAAATACAGTTGCACTTTGTTCGACTTGCCAGTTAATTCAATTCAACTTAAAGAGCTGCTGTCTATAGAACTTCTCTGCGATTTATTGCATAATATATCATTCTTGTCACATCCACATAGTATTTTAAGCTGTCTTTAAGTGAGAAAAAAATCCTTCTAAAATATTTAGGCATGTAGCAGTTCCTTCAGACTAAAATGTAATAGTAATTTGATTAGCAGAGGGAAATAGACAAGATTCAGCTTTCCAGAGCATTGTTTTCATGCTAAAATGAAAATTATAGTGAATTTTCTACAAAGAACTGGCATACTTAAAATCCATTAAGGGCTTTCATTGTGGTTACATCCAAGGGTAAGATGAAAAATGAGTTATTTTATGTCTAGGATTAGAATCCCTTTTTCAGGTAGTCCAGTAACTTCTGAAGCCACAGATTGCTGTCAGTAAATTACCCATGATAACTTTAAGACCACTGTAAATTAAACTATAAAACTGACTCAAAATAAAGTAAGATCCACAAATTAAATGATTTCACTGAGGGGAAAAGGTACATTCTTCCCCATTTTTGTGTGTGTGTGTGTGTGTGTGTGTGTGTGTGTGTGTGTGTGTGTGTGTGTGTGTGTGTGTGTGTGTGTGTGTCTGTGTGTGTGTGTGTGTGCGCGCGCACTTGCGTGTGTTGGGGGAGTAAAGCTATCCATTCCACCTAACTGTATTATTTTAAGTGTTCAGAGCTATAGTGATTCCTGTGAAAATTGTAGCACTTTAGTCTTAAGTGAACCTGAGCGTAAAACTCAAGTCAGATCAGCACAAATGTCCTTGCTGCATCAACTTGTACAACACAACCGAGACCTTACTGAAGTGTCAGACACACAAAACATTTATGAAATAATGATAATTATTTTGTGAATTTCTTCACTTGGCTGTGCCCCCAGTAACAAACTAAAATAAATACAAGAGCTTTGATATTTATGGTCTTGGTACTTATGGATGTGGTAAAAGATATGATGAAAAAAAGTACATGTGCCTGAAAGCACTGCAGTACATTTTGCCAGTATTTCACTTTATCTGATTACTTTTGTACTGTGCCTTAATGTGGTTAATTAAGATAAAAAAAGGCAGCACTGTTTAGAATATCCTCCCTCATATATCGCATATGATATATATTGCAGTGTATGTTTGAGCTGAGGAGTGTTCTCACTTTGAAGCGGCTTTCTATATAATGTTCAAAACTGTGCTTCACTTTAAAGCATATTCAAACAAATGTTTAAACAATCGAAACCAAAATAAACAAGGGTTTTTGGTCTGTTACCTCAGTAGAGTCACTCTTCTGTTGATATTCTAAGACTCACGTAGTTATGAAAGGCTTCTTTGGTTCCAATTCTAAAGCACTTGCTCTCAGTTTAAGTAGCTCTGGTGTAAGCCTGCTTTATAGACAGGCATTACAGGGGAATCAGTCCTTAAAATGAGAGCAAGTTTTTGGAATATGGCTTTGAAGCCTTTGCACCCTATAAATAAGATTACTTCTGACAGGAGAAAAAAGTAAACAGAACTACCCAGGCACATACAAAATAAACATGAGCAAAGGATGTAACCTGAAATAAAAATTACCAGAAATTGGTGAGAACACTGCACCTCATTTCTTAATCAACACATTCAAGACAATTGTCATAACTTATCTGTAGAGCTGAAATATACAACTTAAAACACCACATAGTCCTAATTATTTTACAACACAAGCTTACAATATGCATATTCATCTTGCGGTGTAGTACAGTCAAAATGTTAAGAAACTGCCCACACTCAGGTAGAGCCAGCATACTTATTTTATAAACTCTACAAGAACAAATAATTTAGGCAGAGAAAGAGAGAGAGGGAACTTTATGGAATATATTTAGCCTAAAATATCTTTCTACATAAACTGAACCACTAATTTCAGTCGAAGCAAAAAGCCACTGTTAATATTTAATAACATTGTAATGCATGGAGTGCCATGATTATGTTCTGATACCGGAGAAAAAAACAAGCTAGTAAAGCCCTAATCTAGTGTGAGACCCAATATTAACAGCACTTGGAAAAATGTTTAACAGTTGTTAGAGAGTAGGCAAACTATACATTAAACCCAGATTGTAGAAAGAATGTTCTTCATCAGGATGTTAATGTACAGGTAGTGCCTGCTAAAAAACAAGCCTGATGCTTTATGGACATTGGATTGTGGTAAGCAATGCTTTTGGTGTTTAGCTAGGGTAAAATTAAAGCAAACAGAAAAAAAATAGGAAAGTGTGTGGGTTTATATCTGTGAGAGTGTATGCATGTGAGAAATTGATCAATCCATTATTTTACACTCGTTAAGGAGTGCTTTTGCTGTCTAGTGAGTGTAAAATTAAAAGAAACATTAAAAAAAGAAAAGTGTGTGTGTGTGTGTGTGTGTGTGTGTGTGTGTGTGTGTGTGTGTGTGTGTGTGTGTGTGTGTGTGTATGCATGCACATGTGTGTGTGTGAAAGAATGAGAGCAGTGGCAGCAGCAGTTAAAATTAAGACATGTACATATCTCTCAACCTCTTAGCTCAAGAAATCTGGATGAAGCCTAAAATAAAGGGGGAGGGGGCAATGGCCTAAACATAGAAACCAATTTTAGACATTGCTATTATAAAATTAGAAAGTTGTTAGAATAAAATGATTATTTTAGCATGCATTTTCTGAAGGAAATAGTCTGAAACTTAAATGTATGTCATTATTCAGTGCCTTCACTCCCCAGTGATTTGCCAGCAAATGACAAATTGTATGAGTAACGGATCAAAAATGAGGTAAAAATCTGGACATTCTTTGAAAAATCTTATATTTTGTTTATAAAATACTTCTTCCAATACCATTTAGATACACTACAAGTATGCAACATTAAGCAGATAAACTATTTTACATCAAAACTATGTACAGAAATAATGTAATAATAAAAACTAAATAAGTAAAACATAACAATTTTACAGGAAGCACATGCTCTAAGTGAAAAAAATGCTCTCCAGGGTGTGTGTTACTGTGGAAATAATGCCTTTCCAGGTATATAGAGGTCCTCTCCCTGCAGTGCTCGGCCTCAGAACACTCTTGGGTATGTGTTATTTACACAGTAACACACCCTGTTGGGAATTATTACTTGCCTAAGCACCTTTTAAGCACTGTTAGTATCAGGTGCCATATCAGGCGGTAGGTACTGACAATGTTGTCCAAGAAACAACAGCAGCATAAGCAGAAACAGCTTTCTTTCTGCCTGCTGTGTATGCCTATCAACTGTCCCTAAGTTCAGCTCATATTTTCATCCTGTCTCTGGTAAACTTCTTTCTTTTTTTGTTAAATCACTGAATGACTAAAATGCCAGAAACAGAATGTCACACCTTCTGTTGTTCACAGTGTATGTTGATGTAAAACCTATTAATCTATTAAAACATAGAGTGAGTCACAGGAATGTTTAAAATCTCTCCATGGCTTGATCCTTTGTCCTGCCCAGAAATAAAAAGAAAATAAGCTTATAGATCTGCTATTATTACTGTCTGTATGGCAACCCTTCCTAAGGACTTCAGCTTTTTTTTTCCTTTTTATTCTGTAACCTGTACATGGAGCAGGTAAAGCTCCATGCACTATGAAGGATCTGATCTCTGATCATTATCCTGCATTATGTGTTCTTCACATAGATACCAAGATTCATGTCTCAAATGAATTTCTTGACATCCATGTGTCTTTAACACATAATAATGTGGTTGCAATTAGAGACCTGATCATATTCCTGTGTAACAAACATGCCTATACGTCAAGTTTGATGAAAGACAGAACTTGTGTCCTGCAGAAGTAAACTTTTCCAAATCAGATCTCATGGGAGAACTAAGAAGCACAGGAGCTAGAGAAATGCAGCCTTAGTTAGTGGCGAAGAGCTTTGTCACCTCTCAGGGTCCCGAAGTTCATACATTAATGGTCTCACCAGCCCGATACGAAGGAGGTTATCTGTTGCCATGCATGTCAAGTGCCAGTGTTTAAGGAATCAGTCATTTGTTGTTTTGGTGAGTTCCTCATGTAACTTTACTTTCTCTCCCCAAATTATCATACTGCTAATTTCCATTTTTGGCAAAATATTCATTCAGTACATGTTAGTTATACTAAGTGGTCTTTAAGTACAGTTAGCTTGCAGGAATAAGAATATTGTGCCAGACACACATACAAAACTAATGTTCTTGCCTTGTATTTGCAGATATACATTTGTGATTTGCAGGAGCTGCTGTTACATATGGCTACTTTCCTTAAAAACATGATTTTTTTAAAAATCTCCTTTCAGATTAAGCATTAGCCTAAAAGGTGTATGGATTAATTTTCTGCACCAAAGTAATACTGTGTTAAGCTGCTACTGAATATTAAATTTTTCATACAGGATACACAGGACTTTGACAATCAGAGAGTAGAAGATATCAAAGATAGAGTGGCAGATGTTTCAACCTCAGAACATGATAAAGATGTTGGAGCAATTCTTGTTACATGTGAAGTAGCATACAGTGAGGCCGATGTGGTCACTGCA
The DNA here is from genome assembly GCF_019279795.1 of Protopterus annectens. Lineage (NCBI taxonomy): Eukaryota > Metazoa > Chordata > Ceratodontiformes > Protopteridae > Protopterus > Protopterus annectens. The sequence goes on along the minus strand of NC_056737.1, from coordinate 704,596,630 downwards.
ACGGTGAGTAACATACTGATTGTGTAGAGACATTCTTGGCATGCCATATACATATTGTAGCAAAATCTGCTGTTCTTATTTCTTTTTTTCTGCCCTGTAAAATAAGGGCTCACCGAGTCAGTTCTACATCAGTTTGCTGCATATGTTTTACTTTCAAATGTGTCATTTCTGGCATTTAGCTGTACAACACTGGGTTAGTGGTTTGTAGATGGCATAAGGTATTTTGATCCTTTCTGGGGACTTGAAATTCAAAGGCACCCCAAACTAAAGGTTTTCTTTTGAAGAGAGAATTGTTAGACAAGAGACATTTCTGTTTGTATGCCCATTTCATTTTGGCCTTATGTAATATTTAAATAGATTATTTATGCATGAGAATGTCTAAAAACAGCACATTCCCATATGACATACTCTTGACCAAAACTGCTGATACACCCAGAATGTCATTAGTATCATGACATATTTTAAATGGAAATAAAAGTCAAAGAAACATAATCTCCATATCAGTAGTAATTTATTGTTAATTGGCACAGAGATAAAACCCACAGAAAAAGTCAATGAAGAGAACAATGTACAAATTAGTACAAGACCCCCCCCACCACCATAGACATATAATATAAATAATTTTCTTTTTGGTAATGTCACACTGTTGGTTAAATAGCAGCTAAACAGATTATCTGAAATGCACTGGGGCCTAGTCTGAACTCACAAATTAGTAACCGTCAAACCATCTATAGTATGAAAAGCAAACTTGGGTATCCTCATACATCTTTTGTGGAAGGATAGACAGAAATATATTAAACATTAAAGTGCCACAGCACAGATCCTTGTGGATTTCCATTATTTGTGTTTTTTTTCCCATTACAAGTTTGGTTATATAACCTTACTCTGTTCACCCTTATTTTATCTAATGTATTTAATATGACTAAATGAGACATGGTAGCAAAAGCCTTAACAAGATGTAGGCATATAACTCCTGCAGATAAACCGAGCAGATAAACTCCATGCACTATGAAGGCTTGGATCTCTGATCATTGTCCTCCATTATGTGTTCTTCACATAGATACCAAGATTCATGTCTCAACTGAATTTCTTGACATCCATGTGTCCTTAACACATAATAATGTGATTACAATTAGAGAGCTGATCATATTCCTGTGTAATAAACATGCCTATACGTCTGTTTGATGAAAGACATAACGCGTGTCCTGCAGAAGTAAACTTTTCCAAATCAGATCTCATGGGAGAACTAAGAAGCACAGGAGCTAGAGAAATGTAGCTTTAGTTAGTGGCGAAGAGCTTTGTCACCTCTCGGGTCCCGAAGTTCATACATTAATGGTCTCACCAGCCCGATACAGAGGAGGTTGTCTGTTGCCATGCATGTCAAATGCCAGTGTTTAAGGAATCAGTCATTTGTTGTTTTGGTGAGTTCCTCTTGTAACTTTACTTTCTTTCTCCAAATTATCATACTGCTAATTTCCATTTTTGGCAAAACATTCAGTACATGTTAGTTATACTAAGTGATCTTTAAGTACAGTTAGCTTGCAGGAATAAGAATATTGTGCTAGACACACATACAAAACTAATGTTCTTGCCTTGCATTTGCAGATATACATTTGTGATTTGCAGGAGCTGCTGTTACATATGGCTACTTTCCTTAAAAACATGATTTTTTTTTAATCTCCCTTCAGATTAAGCATTAGCCTAAAAGATGTATGGATTCATTTTCTGCACCAACGTAATACTGTATTAAGCTGCTACTGAATATTTAATTTTTCATACAGGATACACAGGACTTTGACAATCAGAGAGTAGAAGATATCAAAGATAGAGTGGCAGATGTTTCAACCTCAGAACATGATAAAGATGTTGGATCAATTCTTGTTACATGTGAAGTAGCATACAGTGAGGTTGATGTGGTCACTGCAACGGTGAGTAACATACTGATTGTGTAGAGACATTATTGGCATACCGTATACATATTGTATCAAAATCTGCTGTTCTTATTTCTTAATCTGCCCTGTAAAATAAGGGCTCACCGAGTCAGTTCTACATCAGTTTGCTGCATATGTTTTACTTTCAAATGTGTCATTTCTGGCATTTATCTGTACAACATTGGGTTCATAGGGTCATAGGTGTTTACTAGGCTAATGACCACAAGGGCCTTTTTAAGCCAAGCATCCCAAATCTTTAACAAGTTCTGATACCCTTTATAAGTGTAAGCAATTGCCTGTGAGATTAACCATTTACAGGTTACCTGTGTCCATGAGAGACATGGGTGCTAAACCAGGGATGAATTTCAGATTTCCTATATAATTGTCCAAGTTGCACTTGAATTGGGTATCTTACAGTATCACATTTATAAAGTCAACCATTAAACATGTTTTACATCTCTGCCTTTTACCCCAAAATTATAATCATCTAGGACTTACACCTTCTGCATTCTTTTTGCATTATTCTCATGACTATTTTGTAGTCTGTATTTCCTACGGTTACTGTCTCTAGTTCTTTATATCTTTTTTTTCTCATCTTTCTTCTATATAAAATTTTATCACACCACTATAGTTTTTCTTTTATCCTCTCTATTAGCCATTCATTCATTTACTACATGGCAAAAAACTGCACCCTCATCTTTATCCTAGCCCATCCAAACTTGGTGCAGATTTTCCTCTCCTTCCCTTATTAGTTCTTGTAACTCTTTTGTATACTTCCTTTTGTATTTACTTCTCGTAATGTCTGTTGTTTTGTTAACTGTCCATACATCCTCTTTATACACCTCATGAGCAACATTTTCAGCAATTTTCATGATTTCCTGTGTGCGTACAATACCCCCTTCATTGTCATACATTACCTCCATTGTTCCTTCTCTCCCCTTAACCTGTTTTCCCAACCATAGAAACACCTCTTCCTTTTTAACCTAAACATGCTCAATATTTTTGCATTTTTATTTTCTGACCGTATTTAAACATTTCCATTCTTTCTTGTACACCTACAATATTTCCAGTTTCCATTATATTCTCTCAGTCATATGCTCATACCACAATTAGTCTCTTTCTAAATTTAGTCCAAGTCTAGTTTTTACTCCTTTTTTTTGTGTTTTCATTATTACCATAATAAGAAAATTCTCCAGTTTTTACACCTCCGTTTGTTTCTTTCATCTTTTGAATATAAAAAGTCTATTTCTATTTCCGTTTTAAACATCCCTCTTTGACCATTTCAATTTCTTTGTTTCCTAATATTGACTCGCCACATTTAATAACTTTTCATAACTTTAATACCCTGAGTTATTTTTCATTTTTCCTTCCCTAAATTACAAGTACACTCTCCTAAATGATTTCAGAATTTCTTTCATCTCCTCAAACTTTTTATCTCAGTTATATTTGCATATGAGTAAAGAACACGCAATCTTAATATTCTTTCTCCTTTTCTTATGTCACATACTGTCAATCTTCCTGGCGTAACTAATATTATGCCCACTATTTTTTATGTCCTCACTTTTTATCATGATGGTTATTCCTGACCACATTTCACCACACACTGAGCAGAATATGGTTTAACACTTACAGCTCCTTTTTTCCTCTTCTCTCGTTTCTTTTCTAATGCATCTTGTATCTAACAAACATATAATGCCCATGTTTATTCTTTTACACCATTCCACTGCCGTCAAACCCTAAATTCCTTTCTAATACTGCTTACATTTACAGCTAACACTGAAACGGCCCTTTCCTCTCTTTGAGCCTTAGTGGTTCCAAGTTAGTTTTAATATTCCTTTTTCTTACTTTCACTCTCTCCCTCCAATGGTTTGTATGTTATCGTGTTCATTTTCTTCTTCCGTCTCCATTTCCCCTCCCTTCTCTTTGTCACTACTTGGTACTTCTTGCTTATTTTCCAGTAGTGCATTACTTTATTAGTATTTCAATATTTTGTACAGCATCTTTACCCATCACTGCTTCATTCTCTTAATCTCCTCCCTCACCTTTAAAATTATTATCTGAGTTTTATCAGAGAAGTGTTTCTTCTTGTAACAAGAGACAATCTATCCAACAAATGTCATTTGCCATTCTTACACCTGGGTATGCAGTTACTAGACATGTGTCCTGTCTCTTCACATGGACTGCATTATTTTTGTTTATTTTGCATTCCTGCACTAAATGGCCCCCTGCAGCACAAAAAAAAGCTTTCAGTTGCCTCCAGTACCATATAGCTCCTCTTTTACCAGTCATGATTGCCAAATTTAAACCATGCTTAACATTCCCTTCAGATATATTTAGTTACACAAACCTCCCATCCTCCTGTCCATACATTTTCATCATATATATATTTTTAAGTTTCATGCATTATACTCTGATCGATTTAAAACAGTCTTTGAAGAGACTGAGCTGAAAACCTAACATTTTTCCGCAGCTGCAGTCCTAAAATGTGAAGAAATATATTCTTTCCGTGGGGCAGTCCTTCTCGTTTTCTAATTTAAACATGAAATTCCTCTAATAAAGCAAAACATTTAAATGTTACACTGCAAAAATCCCCCCTCCCCAGATGTATCAGTGTTTTGCCAATGGCATAAGGTATTTTGATCCTTTCTGGGGACTTAAAATTCAAAGGCACCCCAAACTAAAGGCTTTCTTTTGAAGAGATAATTGTTAGACAAGATACATTTCTGTTTGTATGCCCATTTCAGTTTGGCCTTATGTAATATTTAAGTAGATTATTTATGTATGGTAATGTATAAAAACAGCACATTCCCATATAACATACTCTTGACCAAAACTGTTGATATACCCAGAACTTCATTAGTATCATGAAATATTTTAAATGGAAATAAAAGTCAAAGAAATATAATCTCCCTATCAAACAGTAGTAATTTATTGTTAATTGGCACAGAGATAAAACCCACAGAAATGGTCAGTGAAGAGAACAATAGACAAACAAGTACAAGCCCCCCCCCCCCCGACATAAAATATAAATAATTTTCTTTTTGGTAATGTCACACTGTTGGTTAAATAGCAGCTAAACAGATTATCTGAAATGTATTGGGGCCTAGTTTGAACTCACAAATTGGTAACCGTCAAACCATCTATAGTATGAAAAGCAAACATGGGTATCCTCATACATCTTTTGTGGAAGGATAGACAGAAATATATTAAACATTAAAGTGCCACAGCACAGATCCTTGTGGATTTCCATTATTTGTGTTTTTTTCCCATTACAAGTTTGGTTATATAACCTTACTCTGTTCACCCTTATTTTATCTAATGCATTTAATATGACTAAATGAGACATGGTAGCAAAAGCCTTAACAAGATGTAGGCATATAACACCTGCAGATAAACCGAGCAGATAAAGCTCCATGCAATATGAAGGATCTGATCTCTGATCATTATCCTCCATTATGTGTTCTTCACATAGATACCAAGATTCATGTCTCAACTGAATTTCTTGACATCCATGTGTCCTTAACACATAATAATGTGGTTGCAATTAGAGAGCTGATCATATTCCTGTGTAATAAACATGCCTATACGTCAGTTTGATGAAAGACAGAACTTGTGTCCTGCAGAAGTAAACTTTATCAAATCTGATCTCATGGGAGAACTAAGAAGCACAGGAGCTAGAGAAATGCAGCCTTAGTTAGTGGCGAAGAGCTTTGTCACCTCTCAGGGTCCCGAAGTTCATACGTTAATGGTCTCACCAACCCGATACGAAGGAGGTTATCTGTTGCCATGCATGTCAAGTGCCAGTGTTTAAGGAATCAGTCATTTGTTGTTTTGGTGAGTTCCTCTTGTAACTTTACTTTCTCTCCCCAAATTATCATACTGCTAATTTCCATTTTTGGCAAAATATTAATTCAGTACATGTTAGTTATACTAAGTGGTCTTTAAGTACAGTTAGCTTGCAGGAATAAGAATATTGTGCCAGACACACATACAAAACTAATGTTCTTGCCTTCTATTTGTAGATATACATTTGTGATTTTCGGGAGATGCTGTTACATATGGCTAGTTTCTTTAAAAACATGATTTTTTTAAATCTCCTTTCAGATTAAGCATTAGTCTAAAAGGTGTATGGATTAATTTTCTGCACCAAAGTAATACTGTGTTAAGCTGCTACTGAATATTTAATTTTTCATACAGGATACACAGGACTTTGACAATCAGAGAGTAGAAGATATCAAAGATAGAGTGGCAGATGTTTCAACCTCAGAACATGATAAAGATGTTGGAGCAATTCTTGTTACATGTGAAGTAGTATACAGTGAGGCCGATGTGGTCACTGCAACGGTGAGTAACATACTGATTGTGTAGAGACATTATTAGCATTCCGTATACATATTGTAGCAAAGTCTGCTGTTCTTATTTCTTTTTTTCGCCCTGTAAAATAAGGGCTCACCAAGTCAGTTCTACATCAGTTTGCTGCATATGTTTTACTTTCAAATGTGTCATTTCTGGCATTTAGCTGTACAACACTGGGTTAGTGTTTTGCAAATGGCATAAGGTATTTTGATCCTTTCTGGGGACTTGAAATTCAAAGGTACCCCAAACTAAAGGTTTTCTTTTGAAGAGAGAATTGTTAGACAAGAGACATTTCTGTTTGTTTGCCCATTTCAGTTTGGCCTTATATAATATTTAAATAGATTATTTATGCATGAGAATGTCTAAAAACAGCACATTCCCATATGACATACTCTTGACCAAAACTGCTGATACAACCAGAACTTCATCAGTATCATGAAATATTTTAAATGGAAATAAAAGTCAAAGAAACATAATCTCCATATCAAACAGCAGTAATTTATTGTTAATTGGCACAGAGATAAAATTCACAGAAATTGTCACTGAAGAGAACAATGTACAAACAAGTACAAGCCCCCCCAGACATATAATATAAATAATTTTCTTTTTGGTAATGTCACACTGTTGGTTAAGTAGCAGCTAAACATATTATCTGAAATGTATTGGGGCCTAGCTTGAGCTCACAAATTAGTAACCGTCAAACCATCTATGGTATGAAAAGCAAACATGGGTATCCTCATACATCTTTTGTGGAAGGATAGACAGAAATATATTAAACATTAAAGTGCCACAGCACAGATCCTTGTGGATTTCCATTATTTGTGTTTTTTTCCCATTACAAGTTTGGTTATATAACCTTACTGTGTTCACCCTCATTGTATCTAATGTATTTAATATGACTTAATGAGACATGGTAGAAAAAGCCTTAACAAGATGTAGGCATATAACACCTGCACATAAACCCTGATCAACCAAGTCAATACGTTTGCAATAGAAATTAAGTAAATTCGTTATTTAAGGGGGAATCACAGAGGTTACCCCAAAGTGTACACCATGTGTAGACCTTGCGTAATCTTTCTGAATGAAGAGACAGTAAAAGCACTGTGGTGGGGTTGTCTAAGAATTCAGAAAGGTTCCCTCAAGTTATACACATCTCCTAGTATCCTTTATGAATCTCCTCTCTCTCCCAAATGTCCGTGATGCTGACTTAGCTCCATTAAAAGTGCAGTAGATTAGGGATAATACTAAGATCCCAAATGTCCGTGATGCTGACTTAGCTCCATTAAAAGTGCAGTAGATTAGGGATAATACTAAGATCCCAAATGTCCGTGATGCTGACTTAGCTCCGTTAAAAGTGCAGTAGATTAGGGATAATACTAAGATCCCAAATGTCCATGATGCTGACTTAGCTCCATTAAAAGTGCAGTAGATTAGGGATAATACTGAGATCCCAAATGTCCATGATGCAGACTTAGATCCATTAAAAGTGCAGTAGATTAGGGATAATACTGAGATCCCAAATGTCCATGATGCTGACTTAGCTCCGTTAAAAGTGCAGTAGATTAGGGATAATACTAAGATCCCCAATGTCCATGATGCTGACTTAGCTCCGTTAAAAGTGCAGTAGATTAGGGATAATACTGAGATCCCAAATGTCCATGATGCTGACTTAGCTCCATTAAAAGTGCAGTAGATTAGGGATAATACTAAGATCTCAAATGTCCATGATGCTGACTTAGCTCCATTAAAAGTGCAGTAGATTAGGGATAATACTGAGATCCCAAATGTCCATGATGCTGACTTAGCTCCATTAAAAGTGCAGTAGATTAGGGATAATACTGAGATCCCAAATGTACGTGATGCTGACTTAGCTCCGTTAAAAGTGCAGTAGATTAGGGATAATACTAAGATCCCAAATGTCCATGATGCTGACTTAGCTCCGTTAAAAGTGCAGTAGATTAGGGATAATACTGAGATCCCAAATGTCCATGATGCTGACTTAGCTCCATTCAAAGTGCAGTAGATTAGGTGTAATACTAAGATCCCAAATGTACGTGATGCTGACTTAGCTCCGTTAAAAGTGCAGTAGATTAGGGATAATGCTGAGATCCCAAATGTCCATGATGCTGACTTAGCTCCGTTAAAAGTGCAGTAGATTAGGGATAATACTAAGATCCCAAATGTCCGTGATGCTGACTTAGCTCCATTAAAAGTGCAGTAGATTAGGGATAATACTGAGATCCCAAATGTCCATGATGCTGACTTAGCTCCGTTAAAAGTGCAGTAGATTAGGGATAATACTGAGATCCCAAATGTCCATGATGCTGACTTAGCTCCGTTAAAAGTGCAGTAGATTAGGGATGATACTAAGATCCCAAATGTCCATGATGCTGACTTAGCTCCATTAAAAGTGCAGTAGATTAGGGATAATACTGTGATCCCAAATGTCCATGATGCTGACTTAGCTCCATTAAAAGTGCAGTAGATTAGGGATAATACTAAGATCCCAAATGTCCATGATGCTGACTTAGCTCCGTTAAAAGTGCAGTAGATTAGGGATAATACTAAGATCCCAAATGTCCATGATGCTGACTTAGCTCCATTAAAAGTGCAGTAGATTAGGGATAATACTGAGATCCCAAATGTCCATGATGCTGACTTAGCTCCATTAAAAGTGCAGTAGATTAGGGATAATACTAAGATCCCAAATGTCCATGATGCTGACTTAGCTCCATTAAAAGTGCAGTAGATCAGGGATGATACTAAGAAGAACGTTAGGAACCCCCGCTTGCCTTTTCCTACTCTTCTGTGTGAAAATAAGCACTGTTAAAAACTTACTTTCATCCAGAATATGACAGTTCTGAATGTTATTAAAATGACATTTCTTAGTAACTGTAGACACAATGCTGTTAGCAAAGAAACATTAACAAAACATTCCAATTGTTAGTGTATGTTCAGTTACAAATAGTGTATTCTACTGCCAGTGAGATGTTAATGTTTATGTTACATCATTACTCAAATTCTTGTAAAATACTTTTTCATTTTGTTTAATGTAAATAACAAATCACCTTTCATGGCTTGCTTTATAATTCCTTCAGTTTTAAACTAGAGAATTCTTACCTGTCTAATGGCCAAATAATCAGCATTCTGAAGTGTAAGCATTATTTGTGTGAGTGGCCCTTTTTGGAGGAGAATACTGGAAAGTTAGATTCAGGGGCCACTGTTTGGGAGTGGCTATAATCCAGTCATTTTAACTGAATTGTGTGAGGAGGAATGTATCAATTAACTTTAATTATGGTCATTTCCTTATACAACTGCACTTTATCCCCAAATCACGTTACTCAAGTTTTCCGACAAATTATGTTACATTTTATCAAAATGTGACCGCTGTGATAGTATAGCCACCCAGCAGTGTAACCATTGGTTCTAGGTGATTTGGTCACTCTTGATATGACACCCTGACCTCATGTATAAAATGGGAAAAATGGGGTTCAGTGTCAATGCCGATATTCATGAACTAAATATTAGCTTTTATGAATGAATGAAAAATGCACTTAGCTTGGAGACAGAAGGATATAGAATATAGTGTCTCACACTGCATCCACACACACACACACACACACACACACACACACACACATGCACGCGCGCACACACACACACACACACACACACACACGCACACAAAACTAAAGTTAATAACATTGCATTTTTCAATGTACCTTTGTTATTTGATTCAGTTGCTTTCCTACACACAGTTTACATTTCTTAAAAGCATAATTTTTAATTTCCTTTCAGAATAAATATTAAAGTCACCAATACAGTGTAGATTACTTTTCTGTACTAATGGAATACTGTCTTGAATGTTTGATTCTTTACACAGGACATACGTGGCTTCAAAGATCAGAAAGTAGAAAACATCAGTGATACGATGGCACAGGTTTCAACCACAGAATATAATGAAGGTGTTGGACCAAGTCTAGTTGCAGAGGAAGTGGTACACACTGCGGGCAGCCTAATCATTGCAGCAGTGAGTAACAAGTTGATTCTAAAGAGACCGTAGTAGCACATCGTATAGATATTACTGCAAATTGCAGGTCTTATTCCATTTTTTCCTTAGTGATGTTAGAGTTCAACGAGTCATTTCTAGACCAATTTCATCCCCGTGGTTTATTTTCATATCTGCCCAATCAGTCTAACTGATATCTAATTATGGAATACCATTTTGATGTTATGTAGGCAGCATACAGAGTTGTCTTTCTAGATTCATTAATTCAGTGGAACCTCAAAGCGGCAATATTTTTTTGAACCTAGATTCATCTGATGCATATTGTTGTTTGTGAGTTAATTTCAGATTACACTTAATGCATACCTAAGTAGACTGGTAATGCAAGAGAAAGTCTAAGAACAGCAGAGACCCATACTGTGTACACTGAGCAAAGAACGTCCTCAGTATTAAAAAAATGTTTTAAATTTTAGCATAATTCACATAAAGGTAATATTCAAGTAAAAGAACATAGTGACATAGCTGTCTTAAATGGTAAGTTGAAGGAGCAGTATAGAAGCACCTACAGTAAGCTGCATTTGCTCATTTCATAGGATCATAGGAGGTTACTAGGCTAATGGCCCTGCGGCCTGTACAAGGCTAGCTAAGAGTTTATCCCCAGAAAGAAACCTCAGTCAGCACCTGTCACTCCTGTCATTGAGGGACACAGATTGAGCCCCTGGGATAAATTTGTGGTTTCCCATCCACTCGTCAAGGTTGCACTTGAAGAGGGTCAGCGAGGTACTCTGTTTGACATGTATGGGAAGTCTATTCCAGAGATGGGGCAGCCTCTGGGAGACAAACCTGTCTCTCTCCAGCAGTTTTTGTTGATGTTGCATATTAGATTCAGGATAGATTTGCTTACAGGTGAGGCACAGATCACCTCTGAGCAATCTGTATGATACCAAGTAGAGTGATAGTGATTTGAGCCTGTTCATAGGTTCATAGGTTTATACTAGGCTATCTGCCCTAAGGCATTTATAAGCCTAGCCCAAATTTTTGTGGCTTACGCCACCCCTTATATGAAAAAATACTGTGCCCATTAGTTTGTTGTGCCTCTGTCCAGCAGTGACACAGAGATGATTCCCGGGGTAAACCTACGATCTCCCTTCCACAGGTCAAAATTTCTCTTGAACAGAGCCTGAAGATGTTGCCTGAAGATTTCATGTGTATGACATTCTCTGTGATGTACAAGGATAAAGCCCTAACTATGCTATGATTAAATTTGACTAGCAGCTTTGGTTCTTTTAGGAGCTAGCAAGGGGGAGTATGGGAGTCAGTGTCTGCTGCTGCCAGCTTGTCCTTGCTGGGGGGGGGGTTGTAAAAAGAAGAAATAAAATTCCAGTGTAGTAGTTCCTCACTGTTGCTACGATTTGCAAGCGGTACTTTCAGCCAGAAAAAAACAATCTGCTGTATGGCTTGTAACCTCCTATGAAACAATGTGGTTCTGTGACTTTAAATTATGCCCAGTACCATTTTAAGTAGTAGTACTGTTGTGAAAAAGGACCCTGTGTATAACATATGTTCATCTTTTAATACAAGAACAGCATCCTGAAGGTAAGCCTGTCTGCGTTAAAAACAGAAACGTGGACTTTCCAGTATGGACGTGCCAATGATGCTTCTATTCTTCTTGATACATGGAAATGTTACTTAAAGAAAGACATCACCAACATCCCCACACCTCCACTAATTATATATACTAATTCTGAGACTGCACAATACCTGCGAAAGGGAAAATTCCTCTACCAAATGAGGTCTATTATTTTTTAATGAGGTATTGTGAGGGAATCCATCTTTACTTCTGATTTAGTACAAAAATATTAAGTTGACTAAAAAGTGATTGCGGCTCTGTACCAGATAACACAGAGGCTATTTTGACAGAATTCTCAAGTCATTTACTGGACAGCATTACCAACTGTTTTCAGTCTGTTATTAACATCCAGTATTGTTCCTCCCAAGTTGGAAACTGGTTAATGTTGTGCCCATCCATGAAGGGGGCACTGTGGTTTAGCCCCTATTTGCTTAGCTTCATTTATTGGGAAAACGTTTGAGACTTGTCTCTTGACCATTTTGGATGGTGGATCTTTAGGACCCTCTAATGATTGCATCAACATGGCTTTACTACGAGCAGATCTGCTTTTACCACCTTAGTGAAATTCTGTAATTCTGTCAGTAAAGCCTTAGACCTAGGATTGGGAGTAGTAGCTGTATAACTGGATATGTCAAAAGGTTTTGAGAGTTCACTACAGTAAGTCATTATTGCTTCAGTGGAACAGCTTTCTGTTAACCAAGATATAATGGAGAAGATCCATAACTGGCTATATAGGATGGGTACCAGAGAGTGACAACCAAAATGCACTTTGCGGGCTGGGAAAACATCAGGACTGCTGTCCCCTAATGATCTCTGTTGGAACCTGTTTTTTTTAATATGGTATTTTTTTATTTTCATAGTCCAACCCCTTCTGGATTATAAAGTATGTAGATGATATTAAAATAGGGGCATACATAAGTAAAAGTACTGATTTTGAAAAAAATGAATGGCTTTCTTAATGTAGCGCACACTTGGCTGAATAAACATGGTTTCCACAGTGATCAGGATAATTCCAGAGTATTATTCTTTGAAAAAACTTCACCTAGGATTGATGTAAGTGTAGGTGATTGCAATTTGAAACAAATTAAAACCATACAAGAATTTAGACATCATGATGTACAACAATTATGCATTTAAGGTCCATGCCCAAACAATCAAAGCCAGAGACATGAGAATTTTGAATTTAATTTTTTAAAACTTTATTACAAGGTGCAGGATAGTGTTAGTAAGATTATTTGACTCGTATGTAAGGCCAGTAATTGAAAGTATCTCGTTGTTTTGCCCATACAGTAGGTGCAACATGCTCTCCCTGGAGTCTGTTCAGAGGAAGTACAGCAAAAACTGTTATCTTACCAGAATTTTCCTTGTAATGTTAAATTAGAGCAAACTGTGTTCGACCTTTAAGGGTTTTCACGATGGAAAACTTTGGGTGCTTATGAATATAGAATGTTAACCAGGGCAATCCACTAGAGAGAATCCTGAAACATGAAGACTGAATAGCTGTTTCCTGGAATATTCCCCTTTCTCTGAGGTATGGTGATTTAAAAGTTGATATATGTATATGCTAACTGCGGTGGTGGTGCTGCGGTAGCATTGTCGCCTCACAGTAAGACGTTGTCCTGTTCGATTCTCAGCTAGAGCGTCTTCTGTGTGGAGACATGCGTGAATGGGCGTGCCTTCGTTGAAGGTTGTGCGTCAGGGCCGGCCACTTGGCACATAAAAATCTACTGCCAATCATTAGCGGACCGGAGTTCTGCTGTGGCGACCCCTAACCGGGAAAAGCCGAAAGACACAACAACAACATATGTATATGCTTGGGGGGTGTAGGGGGCTCTCCTAACATCAAGGGGTGCAACGGGGGGTTGCCTCCATGCAACAAAGAAGTTTAAAGGAGAAGGGTGATGTTCAAGGTTCATTCTTCTCTTGGATTTTCAGTATTTTTTTTTCAGCTTGTCGGTACTCAGCATTTTGAGTGCTGACATTTCAGCTGGGAGCCATGCTGAAGTACTTCATGCAAACTTACTCTGCAGGAGTGATGATTTTATACTTAAAATTGGAAATATGATACTACCATAAGAACAAAGTGCATTTCATACTCCATTGTGCATCTGTGGGATAAACTATTTTATATATAACACAGTGTGTCATATTAGCCATGTCTGAAAGACTACTGGATACATGAGTGGGTCACATAGTTTATTCTGTGAATCTTGAGTCCGAGTTCTGATTGGTCTTATGTCCCATATGCAATACTAGTAAACTGTGAAGCTATGAAACTAATTAGCTACAGAAATTAATTCAGAAAGTGTGATTTACAAACTACAGATGATAATATGGGCAGTGTTTCTTTTTAAAAATAGAAGAGAGGTGAAACATTAAATATTTTAAGCATGACTATAGAAGTGAGGTAAAAAAACAAAAACACTGCAGAGGTATACAAGCAAACCTCTCAACTGTACAGATATTTGCAAAATGTCCAGATTTTTGCCTCATACTTTTGAATCTGTTCCTCGTAAAATCTGTGATTTTCTGCCAAATCAATGGGATGATCCGAGGACTGAAGTCACTAAATAATGATATACATTTGTGTTTCAGACTTCATATCCTTCAGAAAAATGCATGCTAAGACAAATCCTGTTATTCTAGCAATTTTATAAGTTTATAAGAGCAGTATTTAAAGTCTGTCCCATTTTTTGCGCTAAGAGGTTGAGGGGTATGTATACAAGAGAGGGCAGATTTTGTGCCATAACTTTAGCGGACATGTATGGTATTTATTAAGGAGAGAGTCATAAAATCAATCCCAAATCAATGGGATGATCTGAGTACTGAAGTCACTAAATAATGATATACATTTGTGTTACAGACTTCATATCCTTCAGAAAAATGCATGCTAAGACAAATCCTGTTATTCTTGCAATTTTATAAGTTTATAAGAGCAGTATTTAAAGTCTGTCCCATTTTTTGCGCTAAGAGGTTGAGGGGTATGTATACAGGAGAGGGAAGATTTTGTGCCATCACTTTAGCGGACATGTATGGTATTTATTAAGGAGGGAGTCATAAAATCATCCAAGGCGAGCTTTGAAAGAAAAATTGCCAAGGACTCCAAAGATAACCACAAGGCATTCTTTAGCTATGTCAAGAATCTAAGTGGCAATGCTCAGATCTGCTCGGAGTTAGTGCAGAATGGCACAAAATACACTGAACTGACCAATATCGCCAACATCCTGGCAGACAGGTTCAGCGCAAACTTCACCCCCATCTCACCCCGTAAAGGACCCATAACCATACCAGAAGAATGTAGAGTCCCTGAAATCACAGACACTCAGGTTAAAACAGCCCTCTCCAAAGCCAAAAAGTCAGCATCAGTGGGACCGAACATTGTCCCAGACTGCATCCTACACGAGCTTAAAGATAAACTAACCCCTCACCTAAACACACTGCTCAACCTCAGCCTCTCCACAGGCTACAAACCCATAGAGTGGCGCACAGCAACAGTTATCCCGCTCCACAAAGGTGGAGCCACAACAGACCCGGGAACTATCACCCTATAAGCCTGACTAGCTTGGTCTGCAAAGCTATGGAGTGCATCATCATGGAACTCATTAACAGAGACATTGGGAACCTCCAAACACTGGACCCTACACAGTTTGGCTTTGTTAAGGGCAGATCATGCCTCCTAAACATGGTGGACTGCTTTGAAACAGTTACCAAGGCTATAGACAAGGGGAAAGGTGGTACACAGAGCCTACCTAGACCTCGCTAAGGCCTTCAACACTATTCCCCTTTCTGGTATTATAGACAAGCTCACCAGCCTGAACATAAACCTCTACATCACAACTGGCTCACGGACAGAACCCACATGGTGACAGTTGTGGGAGCTAGGTCCGTCTCTAAACTGGTTACAAGTGGTGTTCCCCAGGGCTCAGTCCTAGGACCCCTCTTGTTCGGCATATACTTCTCAGAGGTACAGGCAAGCGCAGGAGGACTATGGCTGACTAAGTTCACAGACGACTGTAAACTAGGGGCTATAATTGACTCTCCGGCTGACACAGACATCCTCCAAAAGGATCTCACTGAGACGGATACCTGGTGTCAAAATCATGGCCTCAAGCTAAATGCCAAAGTGTGCATAGTCATCCCCTTTGGAAAAAACATAGTACCCACAAACTACCACATAGGTGGCAGTCCCCTAAATACGGAAGACGTAATAAGGGATCTGGGGACCCAAGTAGATAGTAATCTCACCTTTGATAATCACATTGCCAAAGTGGTTAGAAAATCCTTCTACGTGGCCCACCTAATCACAAAAGGGTTTGCATCCAGATCAAAAGAGGTCATTGTGCCCCTCTACTCATCACTCATCAGACCCATCATAGAGTACAATGCCCCATTTGGAATGTACCTTACAAGACACCTGCACCAGCTGGAAAGACCACAGAAGTACCTCACCAAGAGGATCAATGGCCTCAAACAGATGTCCTATGCAGCTCGACTGAAGAAACTCCAGTTGTACTCGGTTGCATACCGCCTACTCAGAGGTGATCTCTGCCTGACATACAAGGCCATGTCCAACCCAGAATTGATGGACATGCTACACCTAAAGAAAACCTTATCCCCTCGAGCCACATGCTCTAGGGATCTAAACCTCACCACAACAATAAATAGGACATGCTAGAGGGATAGATTCCTGTCCCAGAGACTTCCCATGCTTTGGAACAAGATCCCAATCTACATTAGGCAGAGCTCCTCGCTAACACTCTTCAAAAGAAACCTTGATGAGTGGATGGGAAACAGAAAGTTTACCTCGGGGGTCACTTCAATGGCTCTGCTGGACAGAGGCACATGGAACTAATCTAAGGGGACGGCGAAAGCCAACAGATTCTGGCTAGGCTTATAAATGCCTTTGGGCAGATAGTCTAGTACCCACCTATGAACCTATGTTCCCTGGACCTAGTACTGTTTCACAAACTGCTAATGACATTGTACTCATTGATAGATAATTACTACCAAACCTGACACTTGTACAAATCCTTGTAGATATCTAATTAATTCTGAGAATACTTCAAATCAGAATAGTTAAAGGATTTATTTTGGCAGCAGACAGCCTTAATACACTGCTGAATTATTGCTGATGAGTTAGGGTCAGCAGCTGTAGAAGGGTTAGTATCCACTAGCATTTATGCCTTCATTTCAGTAAAGGAATGGAAAACTTGTTACTTGTTGCTGAGGAATCTGTTTCTGACCAAGATGTATATGGTTACCGAATGTAGAGAAAAGTGTTGGAGGAAGAAGGAGCATTTCTGGAGCTACGTTTATTAGGGGACTTGGTCTGAGAATGTCCTACCTTGATGTATAACTTTCTTTTAGTCAGTTATTTTTCATAGGTTCATACAGTAGGTGTTTACTCGACTAACGACCATAAGGGCTTTTTTAAGCCTAGCCATACATCCCAAATCTCTGACAAGTTCTGATACCCTTGATAAGTGTAAGCATGGGCCTGGGAGATGAACCATTTTCAGGTTACCTGTCTGGATTAGAGACATAGGTGTCAAACCAGGGATGAATTTCCAGTTTCCCATCCAGTTGTCCAAGTTGCACTTGAATTGGGTTATGGAGAAACTCTGCTTCACATGGATGGGGAGCCTGTTCCATAGACGGGTTAGTCTCTGGGATACATACCTATCTCTCCAACTAGTCCTATTTATATCACAGGCAAGGTTTGAGTCTTTAGCACTGGTAATTCTGCTTCTGTTTGTTTTGTGGATATGCAGGAGGTCCATCAGAGTGGGGTCTGACAATGCCCTGTTTGCCAGGTATAGATCTTCCCTCAAAAGCCTATAGGAGACAGAATACAGGGATAAGGCTTTGAGGCTGTCTGCATAGGACATATTACTTATGCCCTGTATTCTTTTAGTGAGGAACCTCTGTGGATGTTCCAATTGTTGGCTATGCATATTTAGGTACATACCAAAGGGTGCATTGTCCTCAACGATGAATGCCAAATACAGTGAAATGATGACTTCCTTGGACTTAGATGTCATACCTTTGTTTATAAGTTGCACAACATAGACTGATTTCCTCATCACTGTAGACACATTATGTGTGTCCCTAAGTCCCTGACTAAACTCTAAGGGGTGTGTTGTCAATGTGATAGTTACCAGGGATAGATGACTTTCCAAAGGATACTGTTATGCATTTCTTGGCATTTAGTTTTAGTCCATGGCTCTGACACCAGTTATTTGTCTGTGTCAGCCCCTCCTGGAGAACATTTGTGTCACTGTGAGATTCAATGACAGCCCCTAATTTGTAATGATCTGCAAATTTAGTCAGCCAGAGACCACTGACATTGGCCTTGACTTCTGAGAAGTAAATGCCAAAAAGGAGCAGTCCAAGGACTGGTCCCTGAGGGACTCCAGTTGTAACTGGCCTCTTTGTAGAGGTAGACTCCCCAATTCTAACTTCCTGGGTCCTGCCTGTGAGCCAGTTGGCTATCCACCGGGAGACATACGGGTTTGTACTTAACCTCTTCAGTTTGTCAACAATGCCTGAGTGGGGTATTGTGTCACATGCCTTGGCCAGGTCAAGGTAGGCAGTGGGAACGATTTTGCCCTCATCTATTGCTGTGTTGACCTTCTGAAAGAAGTCCACCAGGTTGAGTAGGTATGATCTGCCGTTGACAAAACCAAAATGGTTTGGGTCCAGTGTCTGGAGGTTTACTATGTCTCTATTGATCATCTCCATGATAATTCTTTACTTGGCTTTACATATAAGACTAGTGAGACTTATGGGTCTGTCGATGGCCCACTTTTATGCAGAGGGATGACTGTTGCCTTTCTCCATTCATGAGGCACGAAGCCTGTTTGGAGGTTACAGTTAAATAGTAATTCCAGAGGCCGTCATAGGTCATGTTTCTTCCTATTTAGAAGGCATCCTGGGATATTGTCTGGGCCCATTAATGCAGTGTTCTTGGTCTTAGAGAGAGTGCATTAAGCACCTCTTCCTTAGTGATATTAGTGATAGTATGGGGAGTTATATTTAATGATATTTCCTGAGGGAAGGTTGAGGGGGAGAGAGGATTAAAGTTAGAGCTGAATTTATCAGCCAGGAGGTTTGCCATATCTTCTGGCTCAGTATAGGTGACTCCATTTACAATGAGCTCTGCACACAGTGTGTATTGCCTTTGAGGTACCTCACAAGACATCTACAACAACTGGAAAGGCCACAGAAATACCTCACAAAGAGGATTACTGGCCTCAAACAGATACCCTAAGCAGACCGTGTCAAAAAACTCCAGCTTTACTCCATCGCATATCGCCTACTCAGAGGCGATCTCTGCCTAACATACAAAGCTATGTCAAACCCAGAACTGTTGGACATGCTCCACTTAAAGAAATTTCAATCCCTCCGAACTACATGCAGTAGGGACCTAAACCTTGTCACCACAATAAACAGAACATGCTGGAGGAATAGATTCCTGTCCCAGAGACCTCCCATACTCTGGAACAGACTACCTATCTATGTCAAACAGAGCTCCTCATTAGCACTCTTCAAGAAAAATCTTGATGATTGAATGGGAAATAAGAAATTCACCTTGGGGATCACTTCTGTGGCTCTGCTCGACAGGGGTACAGGAAAATAATTTTCTTGGGTGGCAAAAGCCAGGGAACCTTTTTGGCTAGGCTTATATAGGCCCTAGGGCCAATAGCCTAGTACCTACCTATGAACCTATGAGGTAACAACTTTATTAATAAGCATTACTAATGAAAGAGGTAAGCATAACCAAATAACCATATCTAAACCTAGATAACCCCAGCAGGACATAAAGTTCTTAAACCAGCCTTTCACTTTTTCACTTAATCCAATGGCGAAGGAAGCCTGAAGACGATGTTGTGATTTACCAAGTCATAAATCTTGCTGAGGCCTGAATATCTTTTAGTCATATTGAATAAAGTACCATCAGAAAGAATTCAGTTAGCAGCCACAGTACTTTTCCCATTCCAGAAATCATACTGGTGACTGAAAGGAAAATTATAATGTTGGAAATAATTGGACGATTGAGACTAGACTAATTTCTCTCAGGCTGAAAGAATTGAAATTGGGCAGATGTTTAATAAAGTGGAAGGTTTTGATTCTTTGCCATAGGCTTTACTGTTGCAGACATCCAAACAGTTTATAATATTTAAGGTACAAGTAGTTGAAGTTACAGTGGCTGAATTACACATGATCTACTGGACTGATAACCTAGCATCTACCTTAAAACTTGGCAATTAAAAAATGTACTGCATCAAAAGTGCTCCACTGTCTTGGCTTTGGCATACGGTACTGCAGTACATTTAAGTACTATCCTTTGCTGTTCCCCACCTAACCCTTCTGGCATTTTATGTCTGTGAATCCCCCAAGGCCACTTACAAGAGATGCTATGGGGAAACTAGACATCTTGCATAGAACTGTACATGTCAGCATTTTGTTTGAAAGTTGTACACCAGCTCTCTGCTTTGTAATGCCAAACAGGTATTTTCAGCTTAACTGAATGAACCTGAAATAATTCTTCCCCTTTCTTTTGGTGTGGCAGCTTACAGTTAGTAGCTACTAGAGAGATTACCCCCCCCCCCCCAAGCAAATACCACTACGTCAGGTCTTCCCTGAAAATATAGTGTGCCTAATGGGATTCACATCCTCAACAAAATATAAAAAAATATATAGTTGCATTTTGTTTGACTTGTCAGTTCATTCAGTTAAACTCAAAGAAGTGCTCTTTGGACCTTGTCTTCAGTGTGCTGTATCATAAGGCAGAGATGTATTCCCATAGTATTTTTTTAATAAGAAAATGCTTTTTTAAAATATTTATGCATATAGTTTGCTCAGAATAAGTTGTAACAGTAATTTGATTAGCAAATGACACAAAATTATTTAAACTTGCAAATCACTATCTGCAGGCTAATGTTTAAAGTTGAGTGAATGTTCTATAAGGAAGCAACACACTTAAAATCCATTAAGGGCTTTCCATGCAGTGCATTCAATGCTAAGCTGAAACTGTATGATTTTTATGACAAACACAAAAAATTCTTTTTGACATGGTATGGTGACTTCTTTAGGCCCAGATTCATGCCAGTAAACAAACCTAAATACCTTCTAGACCACTGTAAATGATGCAGTAAAGAAAAAAATGAACTCTATAAATAAAGAAAAACAAAAATTTTTTTCTGGTGGCGTGGGGACCACCTGCTTTCCTGTTCCCTTCCGCGTGTGTGTGTGTGTGTGTGTGTGTGTGTGTGTGTGTGTGTGTGTGTGTGTGTGTGTGTGTGTGTGTCTGTATGTGTGTGTGTGTGTGTGTGTGTCTATGTGTGTGTGTTGTGTCTGCTCCCCTTACTTAATGATACTGTCTCCATGGATGCACAACTGTCACTTACATACATAAATATTTCAAACACAGACATTAATGTCCATCTAGTCTGCCAATATTCCAAAACAGTTGTTCACATAATGTGTCCAGGCTGTTCATGAAAATATCTAAACTAGCGCTTGCTTTAATGTAATTTGGTAGTCTGTTCCATGCATTAGCTGCTCTGTCAGATAGCCAATTAGTACAGTTCACATTCCTCTAGAATCTTCTATATAGGTTGTCTGATGATTCTTCACTACTTTTTTGATAACCCCAAACATTCCCGAAGTAGTTGTCTCTAAATCCCCTATATACCTGAATAAGATTTCCTCTTAAAATTCTGTACGAGACACTGTACAAGTTCAGATGTTTTAGTCTTTCATAATAACTTTAATTTTCACATCCATGGATGCCCTTGGTATATTTCTGCTGTACTCTTTCCAGTTTACTCATGCTTGTTTTCTTATAAGGTTTCCATATTGCTATTCCATACTCAAGTTTGGGTCTAATGTAACTGACAAGCAATGACTTCATAACTTCTGATTTCCTAGACTGTATATATATTTTTATACAATCTATAGTTCTGTAACTATCATTAACCAATTGGTTGATATGATTAGAAAACCTCAGCCTGGATCTACCCATATACCCAGGTCCTTAAATGAGTCTACAGTTTCAATCAGTGTGTGTGGTATTAATATATATTCACCTTTCAATTTATGTCTCCCAAATCTCATACGCTTAGTTTTTGGTGTATCTCTCAACATATTATTCTCCTGTGCCCAAATGGTCAATTTAGTCAAGTTGTTTTGCAGCTATGCCTTATCTGTAACACATGTAATAAGTTTACCCAAATTCAAGTTATCTGCATACAGACTGTAGAACACCTCAGATGAAAAAGTTAGGTCTGAAAGATACAATCTAAACAAGTAAGGGCCTTGGACAGAGCCTTATGGGACACCCAGACTGTAACCAAAAATCTTACCTGTCCAGTTGCTGTATGATACTTGCCGTGTCCTATTTGTAAACCATGCAACTATCCATCTTATCAAGAGTACATCAATGCCCAGTTGTACTAATTTATTGATCAGAGTTTTGTGTATGGCCCTGTCAAATGCAAAAGTTAAATCTATATAAAATACATCACAGCACAATTTGTCATTCATGGCTGTTGTTATATTGTCATAGAACATCATGTTAAAGGTGGTAATGGATCTATTTTCAACATATGCATGCTGATACATGGTTCCAAGTCCCGACCTTTCCAGTTCTGGCAATAACTTATCCAGTGTTATCGTCTCCATTATTTTTCCACAACATGAAAGTAGACTTAAAGGGTTGTATGACTGGGTTTCTCCTACTCCCCTTTCCCCTAAAGACAGGTTTAACAAGTGCATGTCTCCAGTCTTGAGGAATCTCCCCATATTTATACAACCTAGTAAGTAATAGATATAATGGTATTATAAGTTCTTGCTGAAGTGTTCTCAGGTCATTATTACTAATTCCATCTCCTCTCTGTGCCTTGTTTCGATCCAGTTTGCATAGTTCTTTTTCAATATAATCTAATTATAGTTCAGTGTTTGTGGTTACCTGGATGTCACTAGGGCAACTTATTACCCACTTTTTGGAGCCAAACTGTTTTGATAAGATTTTGTTTTCCAGCTGTTGTGAAAGGGCACGGACTGTGGGGAGAAAAAAGATTCCTGTGATAAATCTACAGCACTCTTCTGCTAAAATATCTACATCTGAACTGTACCTGAAAATAAAAAATCAAACAAAGCAATACAAAACTTAAAAACAAAAAAATAAAATACCACCAAGACCATTGATCCAAGAAGTAAGTGAATTTAATGAAACACTTAGCGCCTTGGCTTTCACAGCCTTCCAAGACTCTTGGAAGGCTGTGTAAGCCAATGCGCTAAGTGTCTCATTATATTTGCTTACTTCTTAGATCGGTGGTCTTGGTGGTATTTTATTATAAAGCAACACAAAACTCCCCACTCCATCATACAAAAACACAAGAAGCCTTCACAATGCAAGAGAAACAACAAATATTGAAGTGCAAACCTGCAAAATATATGTAAAACAGTTGATGGTCATTCTTACAGAACTTTGCAATTTATGGATGTAGTAAAAGGGCTGTTAAAGATATATATATATATATATATATATATATATATATATATATATACACTTCTGAAACGTCTGAAGCACATACTGCCAGCATTTCACATCATCTGATTATTCTCATTTATTGCTAAAGTATGGTTAATTTAAGAACAAAATGTGCAGCCCCGTTTAGAAGATCTGCCCCCCTCATACAACATTGCCCTGTTATGTCTGGGGACTGAGCAATTCTTTCATTTGGAGTCTACTGGCTAAATACTGATCTGAAATGTGTTTCACTTTAAAACATACTGAAGTAATGTTTTAGTAACCCAAAGAAATAGGGAGTTTTGGTCTGAAACTTTGAGTCGCTCCACGGCTAACTTCAGAGAAGCACATTGCTCTGAACATCTCCTTGGAATCTTTGTATCCTATAAACAAGATTACTTCTGACAGCAAAAAAAATAAACAGAGTTACCCAGACACATGCAAAACTAAGAATGAGCAAACTGTATAATCTGCAGTAAAAGTTTCACATGCCAGCACTTGCAGAAAGTTCCATAGCTCATTTTTTTAATTAACAGATTCAAGACAACTTTCTTAATTTCACATGAAGCATAGAAACATTGCCTATAGTGGTGAAACATAAAAATTAAGACCTCCACATAAGAGTTAATAATGTAAATACAAACCTGGATGACACAAATCACATTACACTGTATTACAGTCAAAAAGACAAGGAATTGCTCATACCCATATCCAGCCAACATGCTTACTTCATAAACTTCAAGGACAATATCAGTAAATTAAATAAAGTAAGAAGTGAGTAAGTAAGTAAACAGATAAATAAATAAGGCTCACAGAAAGAGAGCTGCATGAAATATATTTTGTCGGAAACATCACTGCTCGTAAACTGGCCCATTAGCTTCATTCCATGCAAGAGCCAGTGTTAATGATTATTAGAGAATGGGCAACTTGTATTGCACCATTCTGACTGGAGAATGAATGTTCTCCCATAGGGTGTTAATGTACACTGAAAAACGAGTCCGTCACTTCATTGGCAACATATTACACTACCGTGGAGCTCGATCTGTAATGGAGCTAATTGCCGCCATTATTTTACATTCACTAAACAGCACTTTTACTGTTTAGCTAGTATAAAACTAAAACAAACAAAAAAATTAACAAAAAATAGAAATCTGTCTGTGTTAATGTCTGGGTGTGGGAGTGTATGCATGCATAAAAGTGAGACTGAGATCAATTGAGACAATATTTTATACTTGCTAAGCAGCGCTTTTGCTGTTTAGCAAATGCAAAATTAAAGCAAACGGGTAAAAAAAATACAAAAGGGTGTGTGTGTACGCACGTGTGTTTGTGTGTATATGAGTGTGTTTACGTTTCTACCTGTGTATATAAATGCATGGGTGCTTGCTCGCATGAAAGCGGTCTGAAACTCAAGTTTAACTCATTATTTAGTAGCTTCAACCCCTCAATGGTTTGCTATCAAATCTCAAATTTTATAAGGAAGAGACCAAAAAAATTGAAGCAAAAAATCTGGACATTCTGTGAAAATCTGGACAGTTGACAGGTATGCGGCTATGAACTTCTAATGACTATTATTAACTGAGTGTAATGTGTGTGTGTGTGTGTGTGTGTGTGTGTGTGTGTGTGTATATGAGAGTGAGAGTGTCTAGACATTAAATACTTGCCAAACTTATATTTTAGATATAACATACTTCTTCTAAGAACAGTTACATATACTATAGCAAGTTTGAAACATTAGGAGGAGGAATTATTTTACATCAGGAAATATTAAAAAATATATATAGTAATGAAAAAAAAACGTACAAATACAAAACAATTTAACAGATAGCCCAATCTCTAAGTGCAGTAATGCCCCCAGGGTATGTGTTATTGTGTAAATATTGCACTTAGAGGGGTGTAGAGGCCTTAGTCAAAACACCCCTGGATGGGCATTGTTTACACAACAGCACACTCGTTGGGCACTATGGCTTGCTTATAGAATGGGAAAGGGAAAAGCGACTAACCAAATTGTTCTCTACCTGTGCATTACTCCTGTAACATTCATGGGAAGAAGTTAGTGCAGGCCATGTGGACCTCATATTCACTCACAAATCCCTGACTACCTTTGTGAATTTTTTTAGGATACAACAAATATATCTTCAGCTAAGTGACCATAAAGTAATAGGGGAGGCATTATTGCTTACATGTATGTGTCTGTCTTTCAGTTCTTGGAATTGCCACACGAACACGATTAAACTTGTGAATATTTTTGAGACTGTTTGGAAAGTTGTTTACATGTTTGTGAAACCCTGTGCTACTCAATCTGGACTCATCCACCTTCCAGAAATCAAGTATTGTGTAGTGTTAACACATATTTAGAAAAGATTATTCAGTAACACTCAACAGTTTGACAGAAGAATCCATTAAATGCCTTCCTTAAAACATTTCAGACCAAAATTCCACGTAAACAGTTATATCCCAGCATAGCTATCATTTAGATGAAATGGTACTTTACATTAAAATACTCTACAAAACATCTAATTACCATGCACTAACTACTAATTGTAAGATTAAAAATGCAAAAAAAAAAAATACAGATGCCAATTTTATAAGCGAATTAAGACACTTGAGGTATGCAGAATACAGATATTACTACACACTCAAGGATTGCTGTGCTGACAATGATACGGGAATACATATACTAAAATATTACTTTGGTGTAATGCACATCTGATGTCTTGCAGAAATAAATTTTCTCTGGTCATATCTCTTTTAAGAATGAGCAGATACAGAAGCTGCAGAAATGCTGCCTTGGTCATTTGCACTAATGGATTGACAAGCAACATTGAGAGGAGATTATCTAGGAGATTATCTATTGCTATTTAAAAAATTAAAGCTAGGGACTTCTGTTTGGGCATAAGTCATCTGTTGTTATGCTAAGCTCTTAATACAACTGTAATTTCTTACTATTTCAAAGGTTATCCATGTTTCCCAAAAACCATCATGCAACACCATGTCCATATTTTGGCATACGTTCATAAAGAAAATGTTATATTATATTATATTATACTTATATTATATTATGTTATATTATATTGTATTATATTATATTATACTTAATGGTCTGTAAATACATTTTGCTTGCAGTCTAAGAATATCTGACAGACACACATACAAAAACAAGCACATACACACAAACCTAAAGTTCTTGCCTTAAATTTGTAAATGCTTTTTATTTCCTTGCCAAGTTATTGTTGTAGACCCTGAGTACATGCTTTGGAACACAGGTGACTCAATAACATAGCCCGTGCAAAATTATATGTGTCCTTTATCTAAGAAATAGACTATGTTCAGAGAGAAGGAATTAGTAAGAAGTATGTTGTGGGAGGGAAGGAAAGAGAGTGGGGTAGTGCAGAGCAAAGTATTATTTATGTACTGTTTTAGTAGGAAATTTAAGTTGAAGAGGTTAGAGGTAAACTAAACATTAAAAATCTCATTAGTCTAGACTTCGGATTTGTTAAGGATAGATCCTGTCTAATGAATCTTTTCTGAAATAGTAACATAAGCTGTCAACAGTCACCATGACATACCTCAACCTGGCCCAGGCCTTTGACACTCTACCATATGTATAATTAGTAAGTTAAATGTATTAAAAGTAGATCTTTTGTGTGGTAAGATAGATAGCAAATTGGCTGAGAATCAGAACCTATATATTGTGGGTAGCAAGTGCCCATCAAAGAGTATAAAGTTAACCAGTAGGATTGCTCATGGCTCTGTGCTGGGACCCCTTTTATTTGGTATTTTCTTTTCTGACCTGAAGAGCCTGCAAACTGAGGGTCATTGTGAGGTTACCCTCTGACATCCAATCATGGCAATAAGAAGTTGTACTTATAAACACCTGGTATGTTAACAGTGGGCTTAAATCAAGTGCTAAAAAGTATAATATAGTCACATTTGGCAAACCGCCCCTCCCCCCAATATAAACATAGACAATATCCCACTCCAAAATGAGAATGTTGTAAGAGACCTTGGTACTTGGGTAATGATTCCCACTCCTTTGATCATCATGTGACAACAGTAGTCAGAAAGTCCTAGTACTTAGTGCAGTGGATCACTAAGGGTACATCTTCCAGATCCTAAAAGGGCATTGTCCCATTATATTCAGCAATGAGTAGACCAGTTGTTCATTACTATGTCTCCTTTGGTATGTACCTCACTAGACATACCAAACAAGTAGAAAGATGCCATAGGCTCCTAACTAACAGGACCACTGGCTTAAAAAGTCCTAAGGAACCAGGAAAGACTGGAAGCACATTCTCGTTATTCGGTATCATATGGATTCCTGAGGAGAGATTTATGCCTTGCTCCCCAAGTCAATACCCAGTGGTCCAGGATCTTTTGTATCTCCACAAGTCAAATAGTCCCACTAATACCAGAGCAAATGATCTAAATCTTTAACAGGTAAATAAAACAAGGTGGAGAGAGAGAGAGGTTCATTACAAAGCACCTTCCCAAACTCTGGAATAGAGTCCTACTGCACATTAAGCAGTGTGATACATTACCTTCCTGCAAATGGGAACTGGACTTCACTCCTGACTTTACTGGCATGGCCTTCCTTGAGAAAGGAGATTCAGTGTGAGGGTGGCTTCTGGCAAATTATAAATCGTCACAAGACTCAATTGCCTTGTATTGCCTAAGATTGTATGAATCAAAAACATAGACCTCCTTGCTAATCTGCCTAAAAATTTCACACAGGTGTGGTTACTCTTTATTATTACCATACTTTTGTAGCATTTACAAAAAACAAGAAAATTAACTATTCAATAACTTGTGTACTGTAAAACAACATAATTATGTAACTTCACAGACTCACCATATTCTCTCCAAATCATAGCACTGTTAAAAGTTCACCTGCGTAACAAATGTCCACTTCCCCCCAAAAGATTCACCTAAGAACATTACCAAAATGCCACTGGGTTTTTTGTTTTTTTGGGACTTGTGCTAGTCATATTACGTATGCAACAGCAGTCTGAACTAAACCGAAATACCTTACTCTACAACATGCAGGATTATGTACCGTATCAAAATGCATTTAAAGCTATATCTTGCAACTTTTTGATCTGCTCAGCATCAGAGGAAAGGAAAATATAGATAAAATTTGCAGCTTTCTGACTAATAGATTACTCCAGAAGCTGTTGTGGATGATTTTTTGAAATGGTAGGTCAGAAAAATACAACCAGTAAATGAGTTTTTTTAAGATTTAATTCTTGAGAGGTTGTTGCGTCTGTGTTATAGTTGATAAGGTTCCTCAAAGGCATATGCCACATTGACAATGAATATTTTTATCAAGTTTCCCAGTCTAGTTCCAGATACTGCTTATCAGTGCATATGTTAAAATTCTGCTTCTTGTAATGGAACATTTGTTGTAAATAGTGAATGTTAGCATGGACCATTGTGAAGTGTAGCACATTTGTCAGAACTTTGCAGGAGGGTTGCACATAATAAATCTGCTATCCAAGCTTTTTATCTGTTTATGTATTCATTGATATTAAATGAACTGAGGTAGAATGACCTGCAGTTTTGTCATGCTGTAACTGATTGACATCATTGCCAACAAGTCCGAGGAAGTGTTTACAGTTATCAAGGCAGGGAGATGCCAGGGAATGTACAATTGAAAGATTGTCAGATAATGTCATATTTTTTGAAGCACTTTGACTCCCCAATGCTAATTATCAGCTTCTCTCAGACACTTTTTCAAGTCCACCAAATGCCTATGCATGGGGCCAGTGAGAAAATCAACGATTCTGGGGCAGAATCAAATTGCTGCTGAAGAATGTTTTCCTCCTAAGGACATTCAAGCTGCTCTCACCTCTACTGTCCCAAGGAAAGGTACACAGTGACCTAACGTAGTGTATCATTCTTGCCTCTGTTAGCAACTCTGCCATAGTCCTGTCCCTGTATGGACATTGTCCTCTGTACATCCTCAGCCTCCATAGGGGACCAACCAGAAGGTACATTGGAGTACGTGCACCCACCCCCAAGGATGGACAGTTCCATCCTCTTTGACTGTGCCATCAGGTGCCTGTCTCTCTATTCAAGCATGGGTCACCCAAGCCATAAGCAAGGTTTTTTCCTTCTAAACAACTGATGCAACGATGTTCTTTGTGTTTCACTGTTGCAGTCATCACATTTGGGTTATCTGCTTGCAGTAGCCCTCAGTCAGCCTGATTAACAAAGTCTTGGGTCCTACGTCAGTTGCTGTCCCTTCTTCCATGACGTCAGGTCGTCAGGGGTATAAAACATGCTGCTGATGCCATTACATCAGTCTTTCTTGCCATGCGGTGCCTGAAGCAGAAGCAGTTCGCAAGTGCCGATCGTCCAACTCCTGAAATTTTCATTTTCAAGTTTCAGAACCGAAGTCTTCAACTAAAAGCTAAGTAACCCGTTGGGGAAACTTTTTCTTGCTCTAAACCAGTGTCAGCAAAAGTAAATAATTGCATTACTTGTGGAAAGCAAATACCTCATAAAGATTTTCATTCGTACTGTATTCCTTGTCTAGGCCCTGACCACGATGTACCTCGCTGTCAGTTTTGTGCCTTATTTAAACCACAAACTATCCATCGTCGGTATATTTTCGCTTCTAAATATTCCGAAAAAACACAAAGATAAAGACAGAGACAGGCCGCCTAGGTCCAAAGCTGCCGACGATGCTTCTTATAAGCTAGTCACCAGTTCATCGGTACTCAGTGAGGCGCTTTCACAGCCCCTGATACCCGCTACTTTAGATTCGCAGGCCTCTACTGAGACCCATTCAGAGTCTGGTATGCCACAAGATGCTTCAACTGTGGAACCTGCGGATGTCTCTACCTTGGATGGGTCCGGAGCTGCTGTGCAGGCACCTGCTTCTGAGGGTGTATTCAGGCCTGCTGACTTGCATATTAAACTGACACCATCTTCTTCTTCAAGGCCTAAAACTCGAACCATGCCTAGAAAACTGACACCCAGACCACATGGTCAGGCCTCTATGCCTAAAAAACAAATGATAAGAATGGCTGAAGACCTTATTACTTTAATCAGGGGAAGCCAGCCTTCCCCCTCTAAGAGACCTAGGACTGAGTTTGCTTATGATACTTCTGACCAGGATTCTGAATTTTCTGTTTCCTGTGATGACCAGGATTTACCCTTATCTATCTGTGAGGATTCTGATGCAGAGGACTCTATTCCCCTCTGCTTCTCCCCCAGAGGATTTCTCTTTTGGTGAAACCTTGCATACTCTTGGGGAGCATTTTCATTGGGAAAGTCAGGATTTCTCTGATTCTAAAAAGAGCCTTAGGGATTTCTTACTTCTGTCCCAGCACAGGCCTTTAACCATACCTGCTGTACTAGACATTGTGGATGATGTCTTTTCGGAATCTAGCTTGGTTCCTGACTTTACCTCCTGCTCCCAGAAAACCTGATAGATATTACAGGGTCCCTGACTCTCACAAGTTCCTTTTTAAAAATCCTACTCCGGATCCTGAGACCATTTCACAGGGACCCAAGGGCATTAAAGCTACTACTACCAAAAATCCTACCCGCTCTGATAGAGACTCCAGGGCGCTGGATAGATGAGGTAAGAAAGTATACACTTCTGCAACTTTGGCCATTAGGGCCTTAAACTACCAGTTTCATATGTTAAAGTATCAGCAGCATGTTATTGGATTGCTTAAACAGAAAAATTATGTTGATTCCTGATTGTGCTGAAAATAAGGATTTACAGGATTTACTGCATTCAGCTGAACAAGTTGGAAAACATACTTTGCAATGAGGTTTTGATTCACTAGAGGCATCTTGCAGGGCTGCTGTAACTGGGTCTGTACTTAGAAGGTATGCTTGGCTTAAGGAGCAATCCTTGCCAGATCATGTTAAAGCAAAATTACTGGATGCTCCCTTAAATCAAGACCGCCTGTTTGGCAACAAGGCAGAAGAGGTTCTTAAAAAGATGGAGGAAAAAGCTAAATCTATGCAAACTGTTAAAGATTTTTTACAAGTACAACCCCCAAGGTTTAGTAGGCATTGGTCTTCCAAGAATTGGGCCTTTCCTGCCTCTTCCAGACCTTCTCAGTCCAAACCCAGATCCAGCAGAGCTCCCAAGCTTCAGTCCCAGGGTACGCACAGGACTAAGCAGTGGGGGGGCCTCCACTTCTAAATCAGGAAGTAATAAAACTCTCCCCATGGTAAACTGTCTCAATTACTTCTTTTTAAAACTTCCAAGCACTTCTCAACTGATGGCCCCTTTGAGGGGAAAGATTGATCTTCATGCAAAGAATTGGAAACTCATTACCCAGGACAAATAGGTTTTAAATATAGTGTCCCAGGGATACAGATTTCAGTTCCACACGTTACCATCACCAAGCGGATGGCCAGATCTACCCCCAAATCAGTGGGCAGAGGCCCAAAAGCAAGTACTTTCTTTCTCAAGTATGGGGGCTATTCAGTTGGTACCAGAAGAGGAAAAGGGACAAGGTTTCTACTCGAGACTTTTCCTGGTACACAGAAAAGACAGTTCGTGGCGTCCTGTCCTGGACCTGTCTACTCCAAACACCTTTTTGGTGATTCCAAAATTCAAGATGCTGACTCTTCACCAGTTGCTCCCTATGCTAGGCAAAGACGCCTGGTTGGCAACACTAGATTTAAAGTAAGCATACCTGCACATCCCAATCAGGGAATCTTGCAGAAGATACCTACGCTTCAAAGCAGGCTACATGCACTATCAGTTCTCTACACTGGCCTTTGGCTTATCTACTGTGCCCATGGTATTCACAAAGTACCTAGTTCCAGTCATTGCATTTTGCAGGCAAAGAAATATTCAAATATACCCATACCTGAACGATTGCCTAACTCAGGCAGAAAATCAGGATATACTTTTGAATCATCTGGCCTTTGTACAAAGGGTGCTAACATGTCTGAGGTACACCATAAACGAAAATAAATCACACCTGGTACCCTGTCAACAAGTTATATTCCTGGGAGCAAGCTTGAATACAACTTCCCAGATGGCTTTCCTCACGCCAGAGAAACAAATTCATTTGACAACCTACTTAAAACAAGTGGCCACAAAAACCCTGCTATCTGCGAGGCAAATACTACAAGCCTTGGGGTTCATGGCCTCCTGCATTCTTCTAATTCCATATGCAAGACTGCATATGAAGAAACTACAATGGTATCTAAAAAGCCTATGGTGTCAACATTCTCAGGATCTAAAAGCAATGATTCCAATCATACCTTGCCTACACCTAGAGTTTCTTTGTTGGGCAGAGGCCTGCCACCAAAACAAGGGACTACCATTCACGCTACCCCCTGCCACCCAAACCCTAACAACAGACACATCAGACTGTGCATGGGGGGCTCATCTGGCAGGGAAGTGCATTCAGGGCAAATGGAACCCAAGTCAAATGCACCTGCATATCAATCAAAAAGAAATGTTAGCTGTACAGAATGCTCTGACAGCCTTCAAGGACCACATTCTTCCAGGACAGTTAATGGTAAAATGGACAACACCACTATGTGGTACATAAACAAGCAGGGGGGTACACATTCTTACCCCCTCTGCAGACTAGCCATGGCATTGTGGAATACAGCTCTGAGCTACCAAGTGCATCTACAAGCTCAATGCGAGGAAAATTAATGCACTGGCAGACAAACTAAGCAGAAACCTCATGGTCCCACACGAGTGGAAACTGGGACCAAGAATTTTCAACATGTTGACAAGCAAATGGGAGAGCCCGGATATAGACCTGTTTGCCTCCCCCCAGAACTATCAATTGGACAAATTTTGCACAAGGACTCCTCACAAACAAGCTTGGAAAGTGGATGCTCTGTCCTTCAGTTGGAAAAAACTATCAGTTTATGCCTTTCCTCCTCTGCCTGTACTCTCCAAAGTATTACTAAAGATCAAACAAGACAAACCAAGGACAATTTTGATTGCAACAGACTGGCCATGCCAACACTGGTACCCCCTCTTGCACAGTGTGTCACTGTTGGCCCCATGGCACCTGCCTCAGACTCCTACCCTATTGTCTCAGCAGGAGAACCAGATTCTGCACCCTCAGCTTCAAACATTGAACCTAGCAGCCTGGCTAATTACCTAATCTCTCCTTTACCATACCTCAGTAAACCAGTGATGGATATCATTTTAGAGGAAAGGAGGCCTAGTACTAGAAAATCTTATGCTGAAAAATGGAAAAGATTCTATGCCTGGAACCAATCTCAAGGGATGAGCACAGCAGTGCCCAATTTACCTCAGATTTTACAATACTTAACTGAGGTGCTTCACAAGGGCCTGTCTTTCTCATCCGTCAAGATTCATGCCTCAGCTATTTCAGCTCATTATAACACAAAACCTCCCCTCTTCTCTCATCCACTGCTCAAGCATTTCCTCAGATGGGCCAAAAATCTATGACCACCCAGGAGACCTCCAACTCAAGCCTGGGACCTTAACTTTGTATTGGAGAAATTCACTCTTCCTCCTTTCGAGCCAGCTGCTACTGCAGACTTAAAAATTATTTTCTTGGAAAACAGCTTTCCTTTTGGCAATCACTTCAGCAAGAAGGGTATCTGAATTACAGGCCCTCATGGCAGTGGAGCCTTTCATCATCTTTCATGCGGACAGGATGTCCCTCAGGACCAATCCCTCCTTCATGCCCAAGGTGGTATCCAGTATGGCCCTTAATCAGTCCTTTCAATTGCCAACCTTTTTTCTTAATGCACAGAACAAAGGGGAATGGATACTGCACCCCTTAGATGTGCACAGACAACTTAGATTCTACTTGGACAGGACTAAACCTCAAAGGAAATCTGACCAACTGCTGGTGGCATTTGCTAAAGGGGCAGAGGGGAAGGCTGTTTCAAAGCAAACCATTTCCAAATGGATAGGCCATTGCATTCATTTCTGCTACAAGCACCATGGAAAACCTATCCCACAGGGGATTAGACCCCACTCAACCAGGGTTGCATCTACCTCTACAGCCTTTCTCAGAGGCGTCCCTACCAGGGACATCCTAGAAGCTGCTACCTGGAGTTCTGTACATTCTTTCACCAAGCATTACCATCTGCCATTTTTCTCTAAATCCAGAGCTGGCTTTGCCACTGCAGTCCTGCAGGGCCTTATAGCTGGTCCTAATGCTGTCTAAATTCCTCCTCCCATCCTTAGCTTTGGGAATCTACCCAAATGTGATGACCGCAACAGTGAAACACGAAGAACATAGTACAGTTGTGTACACTTAACATGAATGTAGATGTTTGATTGTATTCACTGTTGCAGTCCTGGTTACCCTCCCTCCAGCCCCCTTACTTCTTTTGGCTGTACCTCTACTCTCCTTTACTATGCTCAAAAGCTTTTTGGTGTATTTGTTTTTTTGTTGGAGGTATAACCTTGTATATTTATAGATTTAATTGCTTCCCATTAGGGGGGCACTTGACATCTGGGGCAAGAAAAACTGATGCAATGGCATCGGCTGCATGTTTTATACCCCTGATGACCTGATGTCATGGAAGAAGGGACAGCAACCGACGCAGGACCCAAGACTTTGTTAATCAGGCCGACTGAGGGCTACTGCAAGCATATAACCCAAATGTGATGACTGCAACAGTGAATAGACTCAACCGTCTACATTTATTGTAAGTGTACACAACTGTACTTTCCTCAGGCTGTATCAGAATATGATCCTGGCAATATTCCTCAGAAGGAAGTAAGATGCCTTGACCATAGGTCATACATATCTGGTCCCTAAATGTCACAGGGTAATTATGGATTACACCGAGATCATGTACTTTGGATTCAGTCTCCAGTTTGTTGCCATCTGAAGTAACAAGTACTGGAAGTGATGAGGTAAATGAACCTGTCAGAGCAGCATGCAGAGACAAAGCTTGTGTTTAGGTTTCATCTCATAATACCAAAGTGACCACAAAATGCCATTGAAGTCATTCTCAAGGGAAAGCATATTTGCCCTGCAGTCTTGATATTAAGGGGAAGTACAATTTTGTGTCATTTGCCCAACAAGGATACAATAATCTTAGTATTCTAAAAAGATTTTTAATGACAACATTAAATACTGTAAAAAGAACAAACCTAAGATAGATTGATGTGGTGCCTCATACTCCAAAGAGTAAGAATGGAAGTTGTAACGCCTATAACAAGGGTACAAATGATTAACTAAACAAAACTCTGAGAGTTTCACAAAATGTAGCACTTTATCTAAACTATCTTTGCACTTAAGCAGGACCTCTAACTTCACTCTAAACAAAAGGCACTATTAATGGTTAACAAAATGATAGCTGGCTCTATTTAATGTTCTCCTATGCAGTGAAATATTAATAATTATGCCTAAACATTACTTTTATGAATCCTCATCTTCTATTAAGGCAAAATAAAAATTTTCCTGTTGTACTTCTGATATAGAACAAGTACCGTAGGTAGAGAAATGATGGGTAGGTCGATGGCAGAGGTCTCCATTAAGGCACCGCCCTCTTCCCTAAACAATCAGTCTTCTGAACTTGAAGGAGTGGGGGAATGACTAGTCTGTTAAGGTGGAGATTCTCTGTTGCTATCTTGGAACCAGGGACTACCATTTCACGTTTATGTCATGCTGTCGAAAGGTGAAAATAGCAAACGCTATTTCTTCTGCCCCAAAACATCTAAACACCAAAATATTGAACATTCAGAGTAACAAATTTTTTCCCATGGAAAAAATTCACTACTCCGAAACACATACACACAACACAAGCACACCAAACAAATAGCAATCCACACACATACACTTAAAATCCTACAACTAACTCTACACTAAACTGAACATACATTACTATCTACCCACTTACCTTAACCCAAACCCTAACCCTAAGGTCCGTCACTATCACACACTCACCTAACCCGCGCCCTAACTCACTTAAACCACCCCTAACCCTAAAGTATGTCACTATCGCACACTCGCCTAACCCACGCCCTAACCCTAACTCAAACTCACTTAGCCAGCCCCTAACCCTAACGTCCACACAATCGCACACTTACCTGAACCTGACCCGTAACTTTCCACCACAGCGCTAAGAATAGCAAAGCCACAGAAATGGCCAATCAAATGCTTTCCCTAGGAAAGAATTCGGTGTTCTGCAGCTTCGCTATTCTTAGCATTCGCTGAATAGTGGCCGATGAAATAGCGTTTGCTACTTTCATCATTCGATATCGTGATATAGAACCGCCATTTCAGTGGAGCCATAATCCAGTGGCTATGACTAAATTGTGAAAGACAAGAATTTGTTGAGCATCTTTTGTTATGATGAGTTCCTTATTTTTCTGTACTTTCTACCAAAATCGGAGGTTGCCCATGTTTCCCCAAATTAACTCACTACCACAGTGTCCATATTCTTCCAAAATATTTATGAACTGAATAATCGATTTAGTAAACTGAGAATGATTGCAGTGACTGTGCAGATGTAAGAATAGGGTTACACACACACACACACACACACACACACACACACATGGACAAAAAGTTGTTATAGCACTGCATTTGCAGATATACATTTTTTTATTTACAGCAGTAAAACTTTTTGTAACCTAGCCATTCATTTGAATTTGGACCTAACCCTCTCTCCCATTTAGTACTCATACTCATCTCTCCTTCCATAGCCCTACCTGTTCCAGTTTACTCTACTATATCCCCCTTCATATTTTCTGTAATCTACCTCTCTGCCTATGAACCCACCTCATGTCCTTTCGTAACTTTTCTCTGCATATCCTTCTCTCATTTGAGCTTCACTATAAATAACTAACTGCTTCCACCCATGCTGGACAATATATATCTGCATCCTTATAAATATATAGACACATAATGTATAAATTACTGGTCATGGGTGTTAGCTATCTAGCTATTAATTATTTACTATGTAAACAAATTCTGGTAAGCTGACTAAAACAATATGCTGTTAAATTTGTTTTCATTTCTAATCTTCCTATAATGATATGCTTTTGATTTTGTTTCAATTCTCCACAAACTAAACGTAAAAATAAGTAATGTTTTACCCTGGTTAACTTACTAATTGTAAGTAAATAAGCACATACACACACACACACACACACACATGCACACACACACACACACACACACACACACACACACACACACACACATGCATCAAGTTTCACTTTCATAATTAAATAGACTGTTCATACATTAGAAGATCTAAGAACAGTACAGACATATCATTTACTCCCTGGGCAAAGCTGCTGATGCACCCAGAACTGAGTGAGTGTCCTAAACTATTTCAGATGGAAACAAAATTCACAGAAACATAACACCCGAGTGAAAGAACAAAGGTTTTCATGTACTTTGATAAAGTGATACATCCCTATAAAATGTCCAGTCAAGCAGCAGTAGACAAATACATGGACCCCTACTTGTCTAATTAGCTTAAAAAATTTCTAGGTTATTGACTGTTAATTATCACTGTAGATTTACAGCATTTCATGAAAGCCAGAAAAAAAAAAACACTGGTGTATAGCATGTATCCTTCTACACAGTACAGTGGTTCTGGGACTTATCATCTCCAGTCTCCCCTTTAAGTAATAGCACTGATGTTTACTACAGCAATGCCCCATGCATAATAAGTGTCCATATTTCTTACAGTAGTTATAAACACCAGAAGGTCAGTAGCAGTTTATCCATGCTATGTAGTACACATATCAAGTACCATGTCATGTCTGACACTCATTGTGTGAATTCTGCCCGAACCCACTCCCCAGTTAATTCCCCATATTCTGTTCTATCCATCCATAGCTGTAATAGACCAGCACCTGAAGCCATACTGTTATCCCATTACTTGGCTACCTTTCCCAAGTTACTTTAAACACTGATCAGTCCTGTCAGTGAGTGTACTCTGTAACCTTAGAGTGATCACAAAAATTTGGATTTAATTTATAACTTTTATTTCAGATTTTACAGTGGAAACACTGACATCATATTTCTACAATCTACCTCTCTGCCTATGAACCCATCACATGTCCTCTCGTAACTTTTCTCTGCATACCCTCCTCTCACTTGATCTTCACTGTAAATAACTGTAACTGCTTCCACCTCTGCTGGATAATGTATTTTCTATATTTATATAGCTATAGAGATACATAATGTATGAATCACTAACCATGGGTGTTAACTATCTAGCTACTAACTCTTTAGTATAAAAACAAATTCTGGTAAGCTTCCTAGAACAAAATATTGAAGTTTGTTTTCAATTATACAGTAAACACTCAGTTCACCAGCACTCATGGGGATTGGTAGAAGCTACATAACTGTAGTTTCTGGTTGTTTGAGAGTTACTATTAAAAATAGGCCTGACTAATACTGTACCCTGTACTATTTGCTTGGTTTGACTTGTTCTCAGGTTGGGGAGAGAGGGAATTTATTCCTGTCTTCCTTTTTAAAATCAAAACATGTTTTGAATGTTTCTGCGGGGGGAAAACTGTATTTCATCAATTATTTTTTTGCCGGTTGCTTGACAGTGGTCTTTGCTTGACTGCTGGTTAACTAAGAATTTACTGTAATCTTCCTGTAACTATATGCTTTTCATTTTATTTCAGTTCTCGCCAAATTAAACAAAAAAATAATGTTTTACCCTGGTTAACTTACTAGCTATAAGTAAATAAAGACACACACACACACACACACACACACACACACACACACACACACACACACACACACAAAATATTTGCTTTTCTTAAAAATATTTATTTATTTTGTATTTGTTTATCGGATTAGTCCAACTGCATACAATATGACCGTTTTCAGCATAGGCCTGGGGAGAAATGCTCCAGATACATAGAAAAAAATTATAAAAAATAATAAAAATAATAATAAATTACATAAACATGATTTTTGAATTTCTTTTCGCAGTTATCTAACAGATACATTATAGATTCATTTTCCATAGATGTAAAATGCTACATATAGCTCCTGTTTAATGTTTTATTCTTTTTGTAGGATGTTCAGGACTTTGGAGATAAAACACTGGAAAACATCAAAGATACAGTGGCAGATGTGTCAACCTCAGAACATGATGAAGATGTTGGAGCAAGTCTTGTTACAGATGAAGTGGTACACGCAGAGGACAACCTGGTCATTGCAGCAGTAAGTAATAAGCCGATTGTGAAGACACAATAGCACATTGCATGCATTTTGTACCGCAAACGTCTAAGTCCTTTTATCATCACAGTAATATTGGAGCTCACTGAGCGATTTCTAAAGCAAATTACTTCTTGTGATCTATTTTTACATCCATCATTAATGAAATTTAGGTGTTTAACAAAAGTTTGGTTATATGCAAGTGCACTGCAGTATTTTGCTCTTTCTGAGTATATGAATTCTTTTGAACATATATTCCTTTGATGACAAACATTTTTGTTTTTCTGTCCACAACAAGTTGCACTCTTATGTAATTAAATAGACTATTTATACATTACAAAATCTAAGAACAGTAGAGATCTATATCATCTACTCCCTGGGCAAAGCTGCCGATGCACCCAGAACTGCATGCGTACCACAAACTATTTCAGATGGAAACAAAATTCACAGATACATAACAGAAACATAACACAGAAGTGAAAGAACAAAGTTTTTGGTTTACTTTGATATAGTGATGCATCTTTCTAAAATAGCCAGTGACGCAGCAGTAGACAAACAAATACATGGACCCCTACTTGCTAATTAGCTTGAAAACTCTCTACGTTAGTGACTGTTCATTATCACTGCAGAGTTACAGCATTTCATGAAAGCTAGAAAGAACATTTCTGTATAGCATGTATCCTTCTACATAGTATAGTGGTTCTGGGACTTATTATCTCCAGTCCCCCGTTAAGTAATAGCACTGATGTTTACTACAGCAGTGCCCCATGCATAATAAGTGTCCATATTTCTTGCAGTAGTTATAAACACCAGAAGATCAGTAGCAGTTTGTCCATGGCTATGTATATGTATCATGTACAGTGCCAGGTCTGACACTCATTGTGTACATTCTGCCCAAACCCACTCCCCAGTTAATGCTCCATACTCTGTTCTATCCATCCATAGCTGTAATAGACCAGCCCTGAAGCCATACTGTTATCCCATTACTCGGATGCCTTTCCCAAGTTACTTTAAATACTGATCAGACCTATTTTCTGTAACCTTAGAATGGTCACAAAAAAACATGGATTTAATTTACAACTTTTACTTCAAATTTTACAACAGAAACACTGATATTGCATTATCTACAGTCTACTTCTCTACCTATGAAGCCATCCCACCTCCTCTCGTAACTTTTCTCTGCATACCCTCCTAAATTCTAAATAACTGTAACTGTTTCCACCCCTGTTGGATAATGTATATTAATATCTGTGTAGCTATATAGACAAATAATGTATGAATCACTAACCATGGGTATTATCTGTCTACCTAATAACTCTTTACTATGTAAACAAATTCTAGTAAGGTTACTAGAACTTTATGCTGTTAAATTTGTTTTCAGTTGTAATCTTCCTGTAATGATATGCTTTTGATTCTATTTCAATTCTCCCCAACCTAAACCTAAAAATAAGTAATGTTTTACCCTGGTTAACTTGCTGACTATAAGTAAATAAGCACACACACACACACACACACACACACACACACACACACACACACACACACACACACACACACACACACACACAAATGCACTCAAATACTTGCACACACATATGCACTCACATCCTCACACGCACACAATATTTACTTATCTTAAAAAATGATTTTTGAATTTCTTTTCACAGTAAACAGTCTAACAGATACATTGTAGATTCATTTTCCATACAAGTAGAATACTGTGTTTAGCTACCGTTTAATGTTTCATTCGTTTTGTAGGATATTCAGGACTTTGTAGATCAAACACCGGAAAGCATCAAAGATACAGTGGCAGATGTGTCAACCTCAGAACATGATGAAAACGCTGGAGCAAGTCTTGTTACAGATAAAGTGGTACACGCAAAGGACAGCTTGGTCATTGCAGCAGTAAGTACAAGCTGATTGTAAAGAGACAACAGCATATTGCATACATTTTGTACCAAACATCTAAGTCCTTTTATCATCCAGTAATATTAGAGGTTACTGAGCAATTTCTAGTCAAATTCTTTCTTGTGATCTACTTTTACATCCATCAATAATGAAATTTAGCTGTTTACCAAACATTATGGTTATATGCATGTGGCCTGCAGTATTTTGGTCTTTCTGAATTCATGAATTCCTTTGAACATGGATTATTTTGATGGCAAGCGCATTTGTTTTTCGGTCCACATCAAGTTGCACTTTTTCACAATTAAGTAGATTTTTTATACATTAGAAGGTCTAAGAACATAGGGTTGCCACCTTTTCAAATGGCCAAAGTGGGACATTTTCAGCACAGACATCCGATTTTACAGGCTGACACATACCCACGGTCAGTACAAAGGATAGAACTTTACTTTTTTGCCTAAATAAAAGCTTATGCCTGTAGCAGTTTAGTTGCTTATTCTGTTTCTTGTAACATTTAGGTATTTTAGATACAGAAATAACTATTTTATCCAACTATTACATTAAATATGGGACATAATTATGTCCTACAATCACAGGACATTTGCCATTTTTAATACATTTTGTCAGGACACAACTGCCCAAAGAGGGACTGTCCCTCGCAGAGTGGGACAGATGGTAACCCTATAAGAACAGTACAGACCCATATCATCTACTACCTGGGGAACCTCCGATGCACCCAGAACTGCATGACTGTCAATAACTATTTCAGATGGAAACAAAATTCACAGAAACATAACACCCAAGTGAAAGAACAAAGGTTTTGGTTTACTTTGATAAAGTGATGCATCTTTCTAAAATGGCCAGTGAAGCAGCAGTAAACAAACAAATACTTGGATCCCTACTTGTCTAATTAGCTTGAAAACTCTCTAGGTTAGTGACTGTTCATTATCACTGCAGATTTACAGCACTTCATGAAAGCCAGAAAAAGACACTGGTGTATAGCATGTATCCTTCTACACAGTACAGTGGTTCTGGGACTTATCATCTCCAGTCACCCCTTTAAGTAAT
Source organism: Protopterus annectens (assembly GCF_019279795.1). Classification (NCBI taxonomy): domain Eukaryota; kingdom Metazoa; phylum Chordata; order Ceratodontiformes; family Protopteridae; genus Protopterus; species Protopterus annectens. The sequence goes on along the minus strand of NC_056737.1, from coordinate 704,554,065 downwards.
AGCACTGATGTTTACTACAGCAATGCCCCATGCATAATAAGTGTCCATATTTCTTACAGTAGTTATAAACACCAGAAGGTCAGTAGCAGTTTATCCATGGCTATGTATATGTATCATGTACAGTGCCAGGTCTGACACTCATTGTCTGACGTCTGCTTGAATCCACTCCCCAGTTAATGCCCCATACTCTGTTCTATCCATCCATAGCTGTAATAGTTCAGCTCCCAAAGCCATACTGTTATCCCATTACTTGGCTGCCTTTCCCAAGTTACTTTAAACACTGATTAGACTTGTCAGTGAGTATATTCTGTAACCTTAGAGTGATCACAAAAACTTGGATGATTTGATTTGTAACTATTATTTCAGATTTTACAGCAGAAACACTGACATCACATTTTCTACAGTCTACCTTTCTACCTATGAACCCATCTCACCTCCTCTCTTAACTTTTCTGTGCATACCCTCCTCTCATTTTATCTTCACTGTAAATAACTGTAACTGCTTCCACCCCTGATGGATAATGTGTATCTATATCTGTATAGCTTTATAGATCCATGACCCTGAGTAGCATCCTGCCCTCACCAAGAATGATACCTCAGTATAAAGAAAAAAATGATCAATTTCAACAATTGGCTAAGCTTCTGGTGTCATTCAAAGGGGATCCAGTGTCTGTCAGCCTGGGACGACATGCTCAACAAGCTGTGTTGCTTCACAAGAGACGGCTTGCACCTGTCACCCCTAAGCTTTTGAATACTGGTCAAGGCTCTTGCTGCCCCCACAGTGCCTTTTTTAGTCAAGGCTCAAAAGTCAAACCCACCTCTGTAAACAGCACAATTAACAAAAAACTGAGGGTTATGCTACTCAATGCCAGGAGTTTAAATCTCAAAATGCACGCGCTTGAAGCACTCCTCAGTATGGAGAACATCGACATCTGTGCAGTAACTGAAACCTGGTTGAAGGCTCCAAAGAGCACCTCAGCACTACCGGGCTACAACTCATACCACAGATTTTGGCCACAGAACATGGACCGAAACACAAAAGGAGGGAGTATATCCATATTCATCAAGGATACCTACACCTCCAGGTTAGTGGCACAGCATGATACCTGTGAGATCGTCCATGTGCAACTAACATCGTGCAAATCTGCAATGCAAATTGTGGCCTGCTGCAGATCACCCTCCATGATCCAGGACCACCACTCCACCTTTCTGGAGACAATGGAAAACATGAAGGTCCTACCGAACACCTGATATTGGGCGATTTCAAATAACCTACCATTAATTCGGAAAACTACTCGAGTACAAACTCCCAGGCCCATCGCTTCCTGGAATTCATCAACTCAAACACCCTGAATCAGCTGGTAAACTCCCCTACCAGAGGTGAAAACATATTGGATCTGGTCATCACCAACATGAGCGACAGGTGTTCCACACCAGAGATCAACCCATCACTGGTTAGATCAGACCATAAACTAATCACTCTGGATGTCCACACCCCACCATCACCCCCAACTAAGGAAACCACAGTAAAAATCTTTTCTAAAGCAAACTTCACCTTACTTAAGACAGAAGTTGGTAAGTTTCACAGCCCCCACGCTAAAGGATAACGCTGCTCAAGATGCAGAAACCTTTACAAATGCACTCTATGAGCACCTACAAGGATGCATGGATCACGCCATCCCTAGGAAAACCAAGAGTCACTCCTCTAAGAGAAGGAAACCAGTTTGGTGGACCCCTGCCATAAAAAGGCTATACAACAGAAGGAGGAAACTAGTTCAGAAAGAAAGCAAATCCCAAGAAGGAAAGACATCCCTAATCAGTATCAGTGAGAAACTAAGGTCCATGATAAAATCATCCAAGGCTAACTTCTAAAGAAAAGTAGCCAGGGATTCAAAAGATAACCGCAAAGCCTTCTTTAGCTATGTTAAGAATCTAAGTGGCAACTCGCAGATATGCACTGAACTAGTGCAAAATAGCACAAAATATACTGAACCTACTGATATTGGCAACATCCTGACAGATAGATTCAGTGCAAACTTCACCCCCCTCTCAGCCCCAAAAGAGCTCACAACAATACTGGAAAAGTGTAGTGTCCCGGAAATCACAGATGCACAGGTGAAAACAGCCCTTTCAAAAGCCAAAAACACAACGTCAGTGGGGCCAGATGGTGTCCCAGGCTGCATCTTGCATGAACTACAGAACAAACTAACCCCCCACCTAAACACGCTGTTCAACCTCAGCCTCTCCACAGGCTACATGCCCATAGAATGGTGCACAGCAACAGTTATTCCTCTCCACAAAGGAGGGGCCACAACTGACCCTGGTAATTATTGCTCCATAAGCCTGACTAGCCTGGTCTGTAAGGCTATGGAATGCATCATCATGGAACTCATTAACAAAGACATTGGGAACCTCCAAACACTTGACCCAACCCAGTTCGGCTTTGTTAAGGGCAGATCATGCCTACTAAACCTGGTTGACTTCTTCGAGACAGTCACCAAGGGCATAGACGAGGGAAAGGTGGTTCACACAGCCTACCTTGACCTCGCCAAGGCTTTTGACACCATTTCCCACTCAAGTGTTACAGAAAAACTCACCAGCCTGAACATAAACCCCTATGTCACGAGATGGGTTGCCAACTGGCTGACAGACCGAACTCACATGGTAAGAATAGTGGGCTCCAGGTCCGACTCTAAACCAGTCACAAGTGGTGTCCCACAAGGCTCGGTCCTGGGACCCTTACTGTTCAGCATATACCTCTCAGAAGTACAGGAAAACACAGGAGGACTATGGCTAACCAAATTCGCCGATGACTGCAAACTGGGAGACATAATTGACTCTCCAGCTGACACGGACATCCTCCAAAAGGGCCTTACTGAAACAGACACCTGGTGTCAAAGTCATGGCCTCAAGCTAAATGCCAAAAAATGCATAGTCATCCCATTTGGAAAAAACAAAACACCCACAAATTACCACATAGGTGGCAGCCCCCTTAATACAGAAGAGGTAATAAGAGATCTGGGGACCCAGGTAGATAGTAATCTCTCCTTTGACAATCATATTGCCAAAGTAGTTTAGGAAATCCTTCTGTGTGGCCCATCTAATTACTAAAGGGTTTGCATCTAGAAATAGAGGTTATAGTGCCCCTCTACTCGTCACTCATCAGACCCATCATAGAGTACAATGCCCCATTTGGAATGTACCTCACAAGACACTTCCAACAGCTGTAAAGACCACAAATGTACCTCACCAAGAGGATTACTGGCCTCAAAAATATGTGCTATGCAACCTGACTGAAAAAACTCCGGCTGTACTCAGTGGCATATCGCTTACTGAGAGGTGATCTCTGCCTGACTTACAAAGCCATCTCCAACTCAGAACTGATGGACATGCTCCACCTAAAGAAATCTAGGTCACTGCGAGCCACGCACTCTAGTGAGCTAAACCTCGCCACAACAATAAATAGAACATGCTGGAGGGATAGATTCCTGTTACAGAGACTCCCCATGCTTTGGAACAAAATTCCAAAGTACATAAGGCAGAGCCCCTCACTAACACTCTTCAAGAGCAACCTTGTCGAGTGGATGGGTAACAGAAAATACACCCCTGGGATCACTTCATTGGCTCTGCTTGACAGAAGATCAGTTAATTAATCAGTGGGGCAGCGAAAGCTGACAAACTCTGGCTAGGCTTATAAATGCCCTGGGGCAGATAGCCTAGTACCTACCTATGAACCTATGAATCACATACCATGGGTGTTAACTATCTAGCTAATAACTCTTTAAACAAATGTTAGTAAGCTTCCTAGAACAAAATGCTGTTAAGTTTGTTTTCAGTTGTAATCTTCCTGTAACAATATGCTTTTCATTTTGTTTCAATTCTCCCCAAACTAAACCAGAAAATACATGATGTTTTACTCTGGTTAACTTACTATGAGTAAGTAAACACACACGCACACACACACACACACACACACACACACACACACACACACACACACACACACACACACACTTCCCACAAACACAAAATATTTGCTTTTCTTAAAAACATAACCTTTGAATTTCTTTTTGCAGTAAACATTAGTCTAGCAGATACATTGTAGATTCATTTTCCATACAAGTAGAATACTCTGTTTAGCTACTGTTTAATGTTACATTCATTTTGTAGGATGTTCAGGACTTTGGAGATAAAACACTGGAAAGTGTCAAAGATACAGTGGCAGATGCGTCAACCTCAGAACACGATGAAGATGTTGGAGCAAGTCTTGTTACAGATAAAGTGGTACATGCAAAGGACAACCTGGTCATTGCAGCTGTAAGTAACAAGCCGATTTTGAAGAAACAATAGCACATAGCATGCATTTTGTACCAAACATCTAAGTACTTTTGTCATCCAGTAATATTAGAGGTCACTGAGCAATTTCTTGTCAAATTCCTTCTTGCGATCTACTTTTCCATCCATCATTAATTAAATTCAGCTTTTTACCAAAAGTTTTGGTTATATACATGTGGCCTGCAATATTTTGGTCTTTCTGAATTAATGAATTCTTTTGAACCTAGATTCTTTTGGTAACATTTTTGTTTTTTGGACCACATCAGGTTGCACTTTTACATAATTGCATAGACCGTTCATACATTAGAAGGTCTAAGAACAGTACAGATCCATATCATCTACTCCCTGGGCAAAGCTGCTGATGCACCCAGAACTGAGTGAGTGTCATAAACTATTTCAGATGGAGACAAAATTCACAGAAACATAACATCCAACTGAAAGAACAAAGGTTTTGGTGTACTTTGATAAAGTGATACATCTGTCTAAAATGTCCAGTCAAGCAGCAGTAAACAAATAAATGGACCCCTACTTGTCTAATTAGCTTGAAAAATCTCTAGGTTAGTGACTGTTTATTATCACTGTAGATTTACTGCATTTCATAAAAGCCAGAAAAAAACACTCGTGTATAGCAAGTGTCCTTCTACACATTACAGTGGTTCTGTGACTTATCATCTCCAATCCCCCCTTTAAGTAATAGCACTAATGTTTACTACAGCAATGCCCCATGCGTAATCTGTCCATTTTTCTGATAGTAGTTATAAACACCAGAAGGTCAGTAGCAGTTTATCCATGCTATGTAGTACACATATCGAGTACAGTGCCTTGTCTGACACTCATTGTCTGACTTCTGCCTGAATCCAGTCCCTAGTTAATGCCCCATACTCTCTTCTATCCATTCATAGCTGTAATAGATCATCCCCTGAAGCCATACTGTTATCCCATTACTTGGCTGCCTTTCCCAAGTTACTTTAAACACTGATCAGACCTGTCAGTGAGCGTACTCTGTAACCTTAGAGTGATCACAAAAACTTGGATTTAATTTATCACATTTATTTCAGATTTTACAGCAGAAACACTGACAACACATTTTCTACAGTCTATTTCTCTACCTATGAACCCATCTCACCTCCTCTCGGAACTTTTCTCTGCATACCCTCCTCTCATTTGATCTTCACTGTAAATAACTGTAACTGTTTCCACCCCTGTTGGATAACATATATTAATATCTGTATAGCTATGTAGATAAATAATGTATGAGTCACTAACCATGGGTATTAACTGTCTACCTAATAACTCTTTACTATGTAAACAAATTCTGGTAAGTTTACAAGAACATTATGCGGTTAAATTTGTTTTCAATTGCAATCTTCCTGTAATGATATGCTTTTGATTTTGTTTCAATTCTCCCCAAACAAACCTAAAAATAAGCAATGTTTTACCCTGGTTAACTTGCTAACTATAAGCAAATAAACACACACACGTACACACACACACACACACACACACACACACACACACACACACACAAAAAAAAAAGTATTAAAAACATGATTTTTGAATTTCTTTTTGGAGTAATCTTTAGTCTAATAGATACATTGTAGATTAATTTTCCATACATGTAGAATACTATGTTTAACTACTGTTTGTTTCATTCATTTTGTAGGATGTTCAGAACTTTGGAGATCAAACACCGGAAAGCATCAAAGACACAGTTGCAGATGTGTCAACCTCAGAACATGATGAAGATGTTGCAGCAAGTCTTGTGACAGATGAAGTGGTACAAGCAGAGGACAACCTGGTCATTGCAGCAGTAAGTAACAAGCTGATTGTGAGAAACGGTAGCACAATACATGTATTTTGTACCGAACATCTGTCTAATCCTTTTATCATCCAGTAATATTAGAGCTCACTGAGAAATTTCTAGTCAAATTATTTCTTCTGGTCTACTTTTACATCCATCATTAATGAAATTTAGCTATTTACCAAACATTTTGGTTATATGCATGTGGCCTGCAATATTTTTCTCTTTCTGAATTCAGGAATTCTTTTAAACCTAGATTCTTTTGATGGCAAACATGTTTGTTTTTTGGTCCACATCAAGTTACACTTTTTCATAATTAAGTAGATTCTTTATACATTAGAAGGTCTAAGAACAGTAGAGACCCATATCATCTGTACCCTGGAGAATCCTCCTGATGCACCCAGAACTGCATGAGTATCACAAACTATTTCAGATGAAAACATAATTCACAGAAACAAAACATCCAAGTGAAAGAACAAAGGTTTTGGTTTACTTTGATATAGTGATGTATCTTTCTAAAATGTTCAGTCAAGCAGCAGTAAACAAACAAAAACTTGGACCCCTACTTGCTAATTTGCTTGAAAACTCTCTAGGTTAGTGACTGTTCATTATCACTGGAGATTTAGAGCATTTCATGATAGCCAGAAAAAAACATTTCTGTATACCATGTATCCTTCTACATAGTACAGCGGTTCTGGGACTTGGGATACAGTGAGTTTTTCTATGATTCCTGAGTGGGAATGGTATCAAAAGCCTTGGCTAGATCAAGGTAGACTATATGAACCACCTTGCCTTCATCCACAGCTGTGGTGACTGATTCAAAGAAGTCGACCAAGTTAAGCAGGCATGATCTGCCCTTCACAAAACCAAACTGTGTGGGATCCAGAGTTTGGAAATTCCCTATATCCTTGTTTATTAGGTCCATGATAGTGTGTTCCATAGCTTTGCATATCAGACTCATCAGGTTAATGGGGCGATAGTTCCCATGGTATGTAGTTGCACCTCCTTTGTGGAGAGGGATGACTGTAGCAGTGCTTCATTCAGCAGGCACAAAGCCTGAGGTGAGGCTGTGATTGAACAGGGCACACAGGTGAGGTGCCAGTTCACTCTGTAGTTCATGTAGAACACAACCAGAGATACTGTCACGTCCCATAGAAATAGTATTCTTGGCCTTGGACAGTGCTGTTTTAACCTGTGCAGCAGTAATACTGGGTGCCTGGTAATCTACTCGTATTGTGATTGGTCCTTGTGGAGGGGGGTAAAGTTGGCACTGAATCTGTCGGTCAGTATACTGGCAATATCTGTTGGCTCAGTATAGGAGGTACCATTGTGCAGTAGCTCAAAGCAGTCTGGGTTTTGCCATGGAGATTCTTTACTAACTATAGAAGGCCTTGTGATTGTCTTTACTATCTGCTGCAATTCTGTTTTCATACCTAGCTTTAGAGGATTTGATGAGGGATCTCAACTTTGGTGAGGCAGATAAGGGAGTTTTTCCAGTCTTGGGACGTCACCTTATTCTGCATCAGTTTCCTCCTTCTGTTGTATAGTTTGTTTATGGCAGGGAACCACCAGATTGGCTTCCTTTTTTGGGAGGTGAGTGTCTTGGTTCTATTGGGTATGGCGAGATCCATGCATTTGTGTACGTGTTCATACAGTGCTTTGATGTATGATTCTGCAGTCACGCAGCTATTCTCCATTTGCATGGGTGCCGTGAAGTTAGCCACCTCTGTTTTCAGGATCCCAAATTAAGCTTTGGAGAAGTTTTTCATGGTGGTTACCTTTGCAGGGGGGGGGGGGGTGGATCCTGGCACCTGACAAGCAGCTGACTGTTACTTTCTCCTTATTCAGCCTAGTGAGTGCGACATCAGTGTGCCTCACCATTGAGTCACCTATGACTAGTGTGCTGGGCATGCTGTTTTACTTTAGGGGCTTTGGTTGAGTGGCACACTGTTTAGGAGAGTTATGTGTCTAGTGATTAGTGTTGTGTTGTGGTGGTCGAGTGCATTTCTGCCTTGGAGGTCTCTGCTGTTGGGTAGATTTTTATTGAAAGCCTCCACGAAGGTGAGTGTATGGTTTGTTTTTATGTGAAGGCCGTGCTGGTGTGTGTTCCAGAGGGCTATGTGTTCCATGTGGTGTGGTGCAGATGTTGACCTTCTCCTCTTCACCAGCTATTCCGGTCTTGGCTGAAGAGTGCATGGCTTCCAGTTTGGATATATAGGTGCATCTCTCACAAATCTGTGTGTTGGAAGGTAAGAGGAGAGGGTTGTCAGTGTACATGAGGCAGTTGCTACATTGCCTCAGTATGCCCAACTTCACCAGGTTAATTGGAGAAAGCACAGGGAACTGAACTTTAGACATGCCTGGTGGGGTGGGCATTGATAATAAGTACTAGATCTGTTTCCTTGTAGAATGTGTAGTGCTGGTAGCACTTGTGTGCTACAATAATTGCTACAAGAAGTCTGGTAAAGTGCTAGACTAATACGCTATTATAAATGCAGGAGAGGAGAGAACTAGTAGATCTAAGGGAAAAATTGAGGAGCTGGCTCTGGCACTGCTCAGAAGCCAAACTGTGTGGGATCCAGAGTTTGGAAATTCCCTATATCCTTGTTTATTAGGTCCATGATAGTGTGTTCCATAGCTTTGCATATCAGACTCATCAGGTTAATGGGGCGATAGTTCCCATGGTATGTAGTCGCTCCTCCTTTGTGGAGAGGGATGACTGTAGCAGTGCGTCATTCAACAGGCACAAAGCCTGAGGTGAGGCTGTGATTGAACAGGGCACACAGGTGAGGTGCCAGTTCACTCTGTAGTTCATGTAGAACACAACCAGAGATATTGTCACGTCCCATAGAAGTAGTATTCTTGGCCTTGGACAGTGCTGTTTTAACCTGTGCAGCAGTAATACTGGATGCCTGGCAATCTACTCGTATTGTGATTGGTCCTTGTGGGGGGGGGGGTAAAGTTGGCACTGAATCTGTCGGTCAGTATACTGGCAATATCTGTTGGCTCAGTATAGGAGGTACCATTGTGCAGTAGCTCAAAGCAGTCTGGGTTTTGCCATGGAGATTCTTTACTAACTATAGAAGGCCTTGTGATTGTCTTTACTATCTGCTGCAGTTCTGTTTTCATACCTAGCTTTAGAGGATTTGATGAGGGATCTCAACTTTGTTGAGGCAGATAAGGGAGTTTTTCTAGTCTTGGGACTTCACCTTATTCTGCATCAGTTTCCTCCTTCTGTTGTAGAGTTTGTTTATGGCAGGGGACCACCAGATTGGCTTCCTTTTTTGGGAGGTGAGTGTCTTGGTTCTATTGGGTATGGCGAGATCCATGCATTTGTGTACGTGTTCATACAGTGCTTTGATGTATGATTCTGCAGTCACGCAGCTATTCTCCATTTGCATGGGTGCCGTGAAGTTAGCCACCTCTGTTTTTAGGATCCCAAATTAAGCTTTGGAGAAGTTTTTCATGGTGGTTACCTTTGCAGGGGGGGTGGATCCTGGCACCTGACAAGCAGCTGACTGTTACTTTCTCCTTATTCAGCCTAGTGAGTGCGACATCAGTGTGCCTCACCATTGAGTCACCTAAGACTAGTGTGCTGGGCATGCTGTTTTACTTTAGGCGCTTTGGTTGAGTGGCACACTGTTTAGGAGAGTTATGTATCTAGTGATTAGTGTTGTGTTGTGGTGGTCGAGTGCATTTCTGCCTTGGAGGTCTCTGCTGTTGGGTAGATTTTTATTGAAAGCCTCCACGAAGGTGGGTGTATGGTTTGTTTTTATGTGAAGGCAGTGCTGGTGTGTGTTGCTGAGGGCTATGTGTTCCATGTGGTGTGGTGCAAGTGTTGACCTTCTCCTCTTCACCAGCTGTTCCGGTTTTGGCTGAAGAGTGCATGGCTTCCAGTTTGGATATATAAGTGCATCTCTCACAAATCTGAGTGTTGGAAGGTAAGAGGAGAGGGTTGTCAGTGTACATGAGGCAGTTGCTACATTGCCTCAGGATGCCCAACTTCACCAGGTTAATTGGAGAAAGCACAGGGAACTGAACTTTAGACATGCCTGGTGGGGTGGGCATTGATAATAAGTACTAGATCTGTTTCCTTGTAGAATGTTTAGTGCTGGTAGCACTTGTGTGCTACAATAATTGCTACAAGAAGTCTGGTAAAGTGCTAGACTAATAAGGTAGTATAAATGCAGGAGAGGAGAGAAATAGTAGATCTAAGGGAAAATTTTAAGAGCAGGCTCTGGCACTGCTCTGAAGCTTTCAAACAGTCCTGGATACAGCAAGTCTGTATCTGGACTAGACTACTTGCAGGAAAGGTGGGAAACAAGAGCAAACATGGGCTTTTAAACCAGATATATAGCTATATAGATGCATAACGTGCGAATCAGTAACCATAGGTGTTACCTATCTAGCTACTAACTCTTTACTATCTAAACAAATTCTGGTAAGCTTCCTACAACAAAATGCTGTTAAGTTTGTTTTCAATTGTAATCTTCCTGTAACAACATGCCTTTCATTTTGTTTCAGTTCTCCCCAAACTAAACCTGAAAATCAGTAATGTTTTACCCTGGTTAACTTACTAACTATGAGTAAGTAAACACACGCAATCTCACACACACACACACACACACACACACACACACACACACACACACACACACACACACACACACACACACACACACACACACACACACTCTTCCCACAAACACAAAATATTTACTTATCTTAAAAACCTGATTTTTGAATTTCTTTTCGCAGTAAACATTAGTCTGACAGATACATTGTAGATTCATTTTCCATACAAGTAGAATACTCTGTTTAACTACTGTTTAATGTTACATTCATTTTGTAGGATGTTCAGGACTTTGGAGATCAAACACTGGAAAGCATCAAAGATACAGTAGCAGATGTGTCAACCTCAGAACATGATGAAGATGTTGGAGCAAGTCTTGTTACAGATGAAGTGGAACACGCAGAGGACAACCTGGTCATTGCAGCAGTAAGTAACAAGCTGATTGTAAAGAAACAATAGCACATAGCATGCATTTTGTACCAAACATCTAAGTCATTTTATCGTCCAGTAATATTAGAGGTCACTGAGCAATTTCTAGTCAAATTCCTTTGTGATCTACTTTTGTGTTTCATTAATGAACTTTAGCCGTTTACCAAAAGTTTTGGTTATATGCAAGTGGCATGCAGTATTTTGGTCTTTGTGAATTCATGAATTCTTTTGAACCTAGAATCTTTTGATGACATTTTTTTTTTCGGACCACATCAAGTTGCACTTTTTCATAATTAAACAGACTGTTTATACATTAGAAGGTCTACGAACAGTTCAGACCCGTATCCTCTACTCCCTGGGCAAAGCTGCTGATGCACACAGAATTGCATGAGTGGCACAAACTATTTCAGATGGAAACAAAATTCACAGAAACAAAACACAAGTGAAAGAACAAAGGTTTTGGTTTACTTTGATATAATGATGCATCTTTCTAAAATGTCTAGTGACGCAGCAATAGACAAACAAATACTTGGACCCCTACTTGTCTAATTAGCTTGGAAACTCTCTAGGCTAGTGACTGTTCATTATCACTGCAGATTTACAGCATTTCATGAAAGCTAGAAAAAAACATTTCTGTATAGCATGTATCCTTCTACATAGTACAGTGGTTCTGGCACTTATCTTCTCCCGTCCCCCCTTTAAGAAGTAGCACTAATGTTTACTAGAGCAATGCCCCATGCATGTGTCCATATTTCTTACAGTAGTTATAAACACGAGAAGGTCAGTAGAAGTTTATCCATAGCTATCTGTATGTATCATGTACCTTGCCAGGTCTGAGACTCATTGTCTAAATTCTGCCCAAACCCACTCCCATTTAATGCCCCATACTCTCTTCTGTCCATCTATGGCTGTAGTAGACCAGCCCCCCCCCCCACACACACACACACCAAGCTATACTATTATCCCATTCCTTGCTGTCTTTCCCAAGTTACTTTAAACAGTGTTCAGACCTGTCAGTGAACATTGTCTTTAACCTTAGAATGGTCACAAAAACTTGGATTTAATTCACTTTTATTTCAGATGTTACAAGAGAAACACTGGCATAACATTCTCTACCTATGAACCCATCTCACATCCTCTCATAACCTTTCTCTGCATACCATCTTCTCATGTGATGTTCACTGTAAATAATGTAATTGCTTCCACCCTGTTGGATAATGTATATCTATATTTCTATAGATATAGATATACATATCAATATAGATAAATAGATACGTAATGTACAAATCACTAACCATGGGTGTTAGCTATCTAGCTACTAACTGTTTACTATGTAAACAAATTCTGGTATGCTTCCTAGAAGAAAATGCTGTTTAATTTCTTTTGAATTGTAATCTTACTGTAACGGTATGATTTTCATTTTGTTTCACTTCTCCCCTAACTACACCTAAAAATAAGTAATGTTTTACCTTGGTTAACTTACTAACAATGAAGTAAACAAGCACACACACACACACACACACACACACACACACACACACACACACACACACACACACGTTCGCATACTTTCCACACACAACATATTTACTTTTCTTAAAAACATGGTTTTTGAATTTCTTTTCGCAGTAAACATTAGTATAACAGATACAGTGTAGATTAATTTTCCATAGATGTAAAATGCTAAGTATAGCTACTGTTTAATGTTTCATTCATTTTGTAGGATGTTCAGGACTTTGGAGATCAAACACCGGAAAGCATCAAAGATACAGTGGCAGATGTGTCAACCTCAGAACATGATGAAGATGTTGGAGCAAGTCTTGTGACAGATGAAGTGGTACACGCAGAGGACAACCTGGTCATTGCAGCAGTAAGTAACAAGCTGATTGTGAGAAACGGTAGCACAATACATGTATTTAGTACCGAACATCTGTCTAAGTCCTTTTTATCATCCAGTAATATTAGAGCTCACTGAGAAATTTCTAGATCAAATTACTTCTTGTGACCTACTTTTAAATCCCTTATTAATAAAATTTAGCTATTTACCAAAATCTTGGTTGTATGCAAGTAGCCTGCAGTATTTTGGTCTTTCTGAATATATTAAGTCTTTTGAACATATAGTCTTTTGTTGATAAACATGTTTGTTTTTCAGTCCACATCAGGTTGCATTTTTTCATAAGTAAATAGCCTGTTTGTACATTAGAAGGTCTAAGAACAGTACAGACCCGTATCATCTACTGCCTGGGCAAAGCTGCTGATGCACCCAGAAATGCATGACTGTCAATAACTATTTCAGATGAAAACATAATTCACAGAAACATAACACCCAAGTGAAAGAACAAAGGTTTTGGTTTACTTTGATAAACTGATGCATCTCTCTGAAATGTCCAGTCAAGCAGCAGTAGACAAACAAATACTTGGACCCCTACTTGCTAATTAGCTTGAAAACTCTCTATGTTAGTGACTGTTCATTATCACTGCAGATTTACAGCATTTCATAAAAGCCAGAAAAAAACATTTCTGTATAGCATGTATCCTTCTACACAGTACAGTGGTTCTGTGACTTATCATCACCAGTCCCCCCTTTAAGTAATAGCACTGATGTTTACTACAGCAATGCCCCATGCATAATCAGTGTCCATATTTCTTACAGTAGTTATAAACACCAGAAGGTCAGTAGCAGTTTGTCCATGGCTATGTATATATATTATGTACAGTGCCAGGTCTGATACTCATTGTGTAAATTCTGCCCAAACCCACTCCCCAGTTAATGCCCCATACTCTGTTCTATCCATCCATAGCGGTAATAGACCAGCCCTGAAGCCATACTGTTATCCCATTACTTGGATGCCTTTTCCAAGTTACTTTAAATACTGATCAGACCTATTGTCTGTAACCTTAGAATGGTCACAAAAAAACATGGATTTAATTTACAACTTTTACTTCAAATTTTACAACAGAAACACTGATATTGCATTATCTACAGTCTACTTCTCTACCTATGAATCCATCTCACCTCCTCTCGTAACTTTTCTCTGCATACCCTCCACTCAATTGATCTAAATTCTAAATAACTGTAACTATTTCCACCCCTGTTGGATAATGTATATTAATATCTGTGTAGCTATATAGATAAATAATGTATGAATCACTAACCATGGGTATTATCTGTCTACCTAATAACTCTTTACTATGTAAACAAATTCTAGTAAGCTTACTAGAACTTTATGCTGTTAAATTTGTTTTCAGTTGTAATCTTCCTGTAATGATATGCTTTTGATTCTATTTCAATTCTCCCCAAACTAAACCTTAAAATAAGTAATGTTTTACCTTGGTTAACTTGCTGACTATAAGTAAATAAGCATACACGCATACACGCACACGCACACACACACACACACACACACACACACACACACACACACACACACGCACTCAAATACTTGCACACACATATGCACTCACATACTTACACACACACAATATTTACTTATCTTAAAAAATGATTTTTGAATTTCTTTTCACAGTAAACAGTCTAACAGATACATTGTAGATTAATTTTCCATACAAGTAGAATACTGTGTTTAGCTACCGTTTAATGTTTCATTAATTTTGTAGGTTATTCAGGACTTTGTAGATCAAACACCGGAAAGCATCAAAGATACAGTGGCAGATGTGTCAACCTCAGAACATGATGAAAACGCTAGAACAAGTCTTGTGACAGATGAAGTGGTACACACAAAGGACAGCTTGGTCATTGCAGCAGTAAGTACAAGCTGATTGTAAAGAGACAATAGCATATTGCATACATTTTGTACCAAACATCTAAGTCCTTTTATCATCCAGTAATATTAGAGGTTACTGAGCAATTTCTAGTCAAATTCTTTCTTGTGATCTACTTTTACATCCATCAGTAATGAAATTTAGCTGTTTACCAAACATTTTGGTTATATGCATGTGGCCTGCAGAATTTTGGTCTTTCTGAATTCATGAATTCCTTTGAACATGGATTATTTTGATGGCAAACACATTTGTTTTTCGGTCCACATCAAGTTGCACTTTTTCATAATTAAGCAGATTTTTTATACATTAGAAGGTCTAATATCAGTACAGACCCATATCATCTACTACCTGGGAAACCTCCGATGCACCCAGAACTGCATGAATGTCAATAACTATTTCAGATGGAAACAAAATTCATAGAAACGTAACACCGAAGTGAAAGAACAAAGGTTTTGGTTTACTTTGATAAAGTGATGCATGTTTCTAAAATGGCCAGTGAAGCAGCAGTAAACAAACAAATACTTGGATCCCTACTTGTCTAATTAGCTTGAAAACTCTCTAGGTTAGTGACTGTTCATTATCACTGCAGATTTACAGCATTTCATGAAAGCCAGACAAAAACACTGGTGTATAGCATGTATCCTTCTACACAGTACAGTGGTTCTGGGACTTATCACCGCCAGTCCCTCTTTAAGTAATAGCACTGATGTTTACTACAGCAATGCCCCATGCATAATAAGTGTCCATATTTCTTACAGTAGTTATAAACACCAGAAGGTCAATAGCAGTTTATCCATGGCTATGTATATGTATCATGTACAGTGCCAGGTCTGACACTCATTGTCTGACGTCTGCTTGAATCCACTCCCCAGTTAATTCCCCATACTCTGTTCTATCCATCCATAGCTGTAATAGTTCAGCTCCCGAAGCCATACTGTTATCCCATTACTTGGCTGCCTTTCCCAAGTTACTTTAAACACTGATTAGACTTGTCAGTGAGTATATTCTGTAACCTTAGAGTGATCACAAAAACTTGGATTTGATTTGTAACTATTATTTCAGATTTTACAGCAGAAACACTGACATCACATTTTCTACAGTCTACCTTTCTACCTATGAACCCATCTCACCTCCTCTCTTAACTTTTCTCTGCATACCCTCATCTCATTTTATCTTCACTGTAAATAACTGTAACTGCTTCCACCCCTGATGGATAATGTGTATCTATATCTGTATAGCTTTATAGATCCATGACCCTGAGTAGCATCCTGCCCTCACCAAGAATGATACCTCAGTATAAAGAAAAAAATGATCAATTTCAACAATTGGCTAAGCTTCTGGTGTCATTCAAAGGGGATCCAGTGTCTGTCAGCCTGGGACGACATCCTCAACAAGCCGCATTGCTTCACAAGAGACGACTTGCACCTGTCACCCCTAAGCTTTTGAATACTGGTCAAGGCTCTTGCTGCCCCCATAGTGCCTTTTTTTAGTCAAGGCTCAAAAGTCAAACCCACCTCTGTAAACAGCACAATTAACAAAAAACTGAGGGTTATGCTACTCAATGCCAGGAGTTTAAATCTCAAAATGCACGCGCTTGAAGCACTCCTCAGTATGGAGAACATCGACATCTGTGCAGTAACTGAAACCTGGTTGAAGGCTCCAAAGAGCACCTCAGCACTACCGGGCTACAACTCATACCACAGATTTTGGCCACAGAACATGGACCGAAACACAAAAGGAGGGAGTATATCCATATTCATCAAGGATACCTACACCTCCAGGTTAGTGGCACAGCATGATACCTGTGAGATTATCCATGTGCAACTAACATCGGGCAAATCTGCAATGCAAATTGTGGCCTGCTGCAGATCACCCTCCATGATCCAGGACCACCACTCCACCTTTCTGGAGACAATGGAAAACATGAATGTCCTACCAAACACCCTGATATTGGGCGATTTCAATTACCCTACCATTAATTCGGAAAACTACTCGAGTACAAACTCCCAGGCCCATCGCTTCCTGGAATTCATCAACTTAAACTCCCTGAATCAGCTGGTAAACTCCCCTACCAGAGGTGAAAACATATTGGATCTGGTCATCACCAACATGAGCGACAGGTGTTCCACACCAGAGATCAACCCATCACTGGTTAGATCAGACCATAACCTAATCACTCTGGATGTCCACACCCCACCATCACCCCCAACTAAGGAAACCACAGTAAAAATCTTTTCTAAAGCAAACGTCACCTTACTTAAGACAGAAGTTGGTAAGTTTAACAGCCCCCACGCTAAAGGATAATGCTGCTCAAGATGCAGAAACCTTTACAAATGCACTTTGTGAGCGCCTACAAGGATGCATGGATCGCGTCATCCCTAGCAAAACCAAGAGTCACTCCTCTAAGAGAAGGAAACCAGTTTGGTGGACTCCTGCCATAAACAGGCTATACAATAGAAGGAGGAAACTAGTTCAGAAAAAAAGCAAATCCCAAGAAGGAAGGACATCCCTGATCAGTATCAGTGAGAGACTAAGGTCCATGATAAAATCATCCAAGGCTAACTTCTAAAGAAAAGTAGCCAGGGATTCAAAAGATAACCGCAAAGCCTTCTTTAGCTATGTTAAGAATCTAAGTGGCAACTCACAGATATGCACTGAACTAGTGCAAAATAGCACAAAATATACTGAACCTACTGATATTGGCAACATCCTGACAGATAGATTCAGTGCAAACTTCACACCCCTCTCATCCCCAAAAGGGCTCACAACAATACCGGAAAAGTGTAGTGTCCCGGAAGTCACAGATGCACAGGTGAAAACAGCCCTTTCAAAAGCCAAAAACACAGCGTCAATGGGGCCAGATGGTGTCCCAGGCTGCATCTTGCATGAACTACAGAACGAACTAACTCCCCACCTAAACACGCTGTTCAGCCTCAGCCTCTCAACAGGCTACATGCCCATAGAATGGTGCACAGCAGCGGTTATTCCTCTCCACAAAGGAGGGGCCACAACTGACCCTGGTAACTATTGCCCCATAAGCCTGACTAGCCTGGTCTGCAAGGCTATGGAATGCATCATCATGGAACTCATTAACAAAGACATTGGGAACCTCCAAACACTTGACCCAACCCAGTTCGGCTTTGTTAAGGGCAGATCATGCCTACTAAACCTGGTCGACTTCTTCGAGACAGTCACCAAGGCCATAGACAAGGGAAAGGTGGTTCACACAGCCTACCTTGACCTCGCCAAGGCTTTTGACACCATTTCCCACTCAGGTATTACAGAAAAACTCACCAGCCTGAACATAAACCCCTATGTCACGAGATGGGTTGCCAACTGGCTTACAGACCGAACTCACATGGTAAGAATAGTGGGCTCCAGGTCCGACTCTAAACCAGTCACAAGTGGTGTCCCACAAGGCTCAGTCCTGGGACCCCTACTGTTCAGCATATACTTCTCAGAAGTACAGGCAAGCACAGGAGGACTATGGCTAACCAAATTCGCTGATGACTGCAAACTGGGAGACATAACTGACTCTCCGGCTGACACGGACATCCTCCAAAAGGGCCTTACTGAAACAGACACCTGGTGTCAAAGTCATGGCCTCAAGCTAAATGGCAAAAAATATGCATAGTCATCCCATTTGGAAAAAAGAAAACACCCACAAATTACCACATAGGTGGCAGCCCCCTTAATACAGAAGAGGTAATAAGAGATATGGGGACCCAGGTAGATAGTAATCTCTCCTTTGACAATCATATTGCCAAAGTAGTTAGGAAATCCTTCTATGTAGCCTATCTAATTACTAAAGGGTTCACATCTAGAAATAAAGAGGTTATAGTGCCCCTCTACTCGTCACTCATCAGACCCATCATAGAGTACAATGCTCCATTCAGGATGTACCTCACAAGACACTTCCAACAGCTGGAAAGACCACAAATGTACCTCACCAGGAGGATTACTGGCCTCAAAAATATGTGCTATGCAACCCGACTGAAAAAACTCCGGCTGTACTCAGTGGCATATTGCTTACTGAGAGGTGATCTCTGCCTGACTTACAAAGCCATGTCCAACTCATAATTGATGGACATGCTCCACCTAAAGAAATCTAGGTCACTGTGAGCTACGCGCTCTAGTGAGCTAAACCTCGCCACAACAATAAATAGAACATGCTGGAGAGATAGATTCCTGTTACAGAGACTCCCCATGCTTTGGAACAAAATTCCAAACTACATAAGGCAGAGCCCCTCACTAACACTCTTCAAGAGAAACCTTGTCGAGTGGATGGGTAACAGAAAATACACCCCTGGGATCACTTCATTGGCTCTGCTTGACAGAAGATCAGTTAATTAATCAGTGGGGCAGCGAAAGCTGACAAACTCTGGCTAGGCTTATAAATGCCCTGGGGCAGATAGCCTAGTACCTACCTATGAACCTATGAATCACATACCATGGGTGTTAACTATCTAGCTAATAACTCTTTAAACAAATGTTAGTAAGCTTCCTAGAACAAAATGCTGTTAAGTTTGTTTTCAGTTGTAATCTTCCTGTAACAATATGCTTTTCATTTTGTTTCAATTCTCCCCAAACTAAACCAGGAAATATGTAATGTTTTACCCTGGTTAACTTACTAACTATAAGTAAATAAACACACACACACACACACACACACACACACACACACACACACACACACACACACACACACACACACACTTCCCACAAACACAAAATATTTGCTTTTCTTAAAAACATATCCTTTGAATTTCTTTTTGCAGTTAACATTAGTCTACCAGATACATTGTAGATTCATTTTCCATACAAGTAGAATACTCTGTTTAGCTACTGTTTAATGTTACATTCATTTTGTAGGATGTTCAGGACCTTGGAGATAAAACACTGGAAAGTGTCAAAGATACAGTGGCAGATGCGTCAACCTCAGAACATGATGAAGATGTTGGAGCAAGTCTTGTTACAGATGAAGTGGTACACGCAGAGGACAACCTGGTCATTGCAGCAGTAAGTAACAAGCTGATTGTAAAGAAACAATAGCACATAGCATGCATTTTGTTCCACAAATGTCTAAGTCCTTTTATCATCAACAGTGAGGTCATTGAACAATTTCTTGTCAAATTCCTACTTGTGATCTACTTTTCAATCCATCATTAATTAAATTCAGCTATTTACTAAAAGTTTTGGTTATATGTGTGTGGCCTGCAATATTTTGTCTTTCTGAATACATAAATTCTTTTAAACCTAGATTCTTTTGATGACATTTTTGTTTTTTTGGACGAAATTAAGTTGCACTTTTACATAATTAAATAGACTGTTTATACATTAGAAGGTCTAAGAACAGTACAGACTCATATCATCTACTCCCTGGGCAAAGGTGCTGATGCACCCAGAACTGAGTGAGTGTCATAAACTATTTCAGATGGAAACAAAATTCACAGAAACATAACACCCAAGTGAAAGTACATAGGTTTTGGCGTACTTTGATATTGTGATGCATCTCTCTAAAATATCCAGTCAAGCAGCAAATACTTGGATCCCTACTTGTCTAATTAGCTTGAAAACTCTGTAGGTTAGTGACTGTTCATTATCACTGCAGATTTACAGCATTTCATGAAAGCCAGAAAAAAAAAAACATATCTGTATAGCATGTATCCTTCTACACAGTACAGTGGTTCTGTGACTTATCATCGCCAGTCCCCCTTTAAGTAAAGCACTGATGTTTACTACAGCAATGCCCCATGCATAACAAGTGTCCATATTTCTGATAGTAGTTATAAACACCAGAAAGTCAATATCACTTCATCCATGTCTATGTATATGTATCATGTACAGTGCCAAGTGTGACACTAATTGTCTGACTTCTGCCCAAACCCACTCCCTAGTTAATGCCCCATACACTGTTCTATCCATCCATAGCTGTAATAGACCGGCCCCTGAAGTGATACTGTTATCCCAAGTTACTTTAAACACTGATCAGACCTGTCAGTGAGCGTACTCTGTAACCTTAGAGTGATCACAAAAACTTGGATATAATTTATCACATTTATTTCAGATTTTACAGCAGAAACACTGACATCACATTTTCTACAGTCTATTTCTCTACCTATGAACCCATCTCACCTCCTCTCGGAACTTTTCTCTGCATACCTTCCTCTCATTTGATCTTCACTGTAAATAACTGTAACTGTTTCCACCCCTGTTGGATAACATATATTAATATATATATAGCTATGTAGATAAATAATGTATGAGTCACTAACCATGGGTATTAACTATCTACCTAATAACTCTTTACTATGTAAACAAATTCTGGTAAGTTTACAAGAACATTATGTGGTTAAATTTGTTTTCAATTGCAATCTTCCTGTAATGGATATGCTTTTGATTTTGTTTCAATTCTCCCCAAACAAACCTAAAAATAAGTAATGTTTTACCCTGGTTAACTTGCTAACTATAAGTAAATAAACACACACACGCGCGCACACACACACACACACACACACAAAAGTATTAAAAACATGATTTTTGAATTTATTTTTGGAGTAATCTTTAGTCTAATAGATACATAGGTTCATAGGTTCATAGGTTCATACTAGGCTATCTGCCCTAGGGCATTTATAAGCCTAGCCAGAGTATGTTTGGCTTTCGCCACCCATTTTAAATTAATTTTGCTATGCCCTTTTTCGAGGTTAGTATACTGTGCCTCTGTCTAACAGTGACACAGAAGTGATACCCGGGGTAAACCTACAATCTCCCATCCACTCATCAAGATTCCTCTTGAAGAGAGTCAATGAGGGACTCTGCCTAACCTGGACTGGGATTTTATTCCAGAGTGAAGGGAGCCTCTGGGTTATGAATCTGACCCTCCAGCATGTCCTATTTATTTCAGTGCTGATGTTCAAGTCCCTCAAGCGTGTAGCTTGATGGGATTTGGATTTTTTGAGGTGCAGCATGTCCCTTAATTCCGGGTTGGACATGGCCTTATACGTCAGGCACAGGTCACCTCTGAGCAGGCGGTATGCCACTGAGTAGAGCTGGAGTTTCTTTAACCGGGCAGCATATGGCATCTGTTTGAGCCCTTTGATCCTCTTGGTGAGGTACTTTTGGGGTCTTTCCAGTTGCTGCAGGTGTTTGGTAAGGTACATCCCAAAAGGGGCATTGTACTCGATTATGGGCCTGATGAGGGATGAGTAAAGAGGCACGATGACCTCCCCTGATCTAGATGTGAATCCCTTCATGATTTGGTGGGCTATATAAAATGTTTTTCTAACCACTTTGGCCACGTGGTTGTCAAATGAGAGATTGCTATCAACTTGGGTCCCCAGGTCCCTAATTACTTCTTCTGTACTTAATGGATTACCACCTACATGGTAATTTGTGGGCACTTTGTTTTTGCCAAAAGGGATGACTATACACTTTTTGGCATTTAGCTTGAGATTAATTGTAGATTAATTTTCCATACATGTAGAATACTATGTTTAGCTACTGTTTGTTTCATTCATTTTGTAGGATGTTCAGAACTTTGGAGATCAAACACCAGAAAGCATCAAAGATACAGTGGCAGATGTGTCAGCCTTAGAACATGATAAAGATGTTGGAGCAAGTCTTGTGACAGATGAAGTGGAACACGCAGAGGACAACCTGGTCATTGCAGCAGTAAGTAACAAGCTGATTGTGAGAAACAGTAGCACAATACATGTATTTTGTACCGAACATCTGTCTAAGTCCTTTTATCATCCAGTAATATTAGAGGTCATTGAGCAATTTCTAGTCATATTATTTCTTGTGGTCTACTTTTACATCCATTATTAATGAAATTTAGCTATTTACCAAACATTTTGGTTATATGCATGTGGCCTGCAATATTTTTCTCTTTATGAATTCAGGAATTCTTTTAAACCTAGATTCTTTTGATGGCAAACATGTTTGTTTTTCGGTCCACATCAAGTTACACTTTTTCATAATTAAGTAGATTCTATATACATTAGAAGGTCTAGGAACAGTAGAGACCCATATCATCTGTACCCTGGGGAAACCTCCTGATGCACCCAGAACTGCATGAGTATCACAAACTATTTCAGATGAAAACATAATTCACAGAAACATAACACCCAAGTGAAAGAACAAAGGTTTTGGTTTACTTTGATATAGTGATGCATCTTTCTAAAATGGCCAGTCAGGCAGCAGTAAACAAACAAATACTTGGACCCCTACTTGCTAATTAGCTTGAAAACTCTCTAGATTAGTGACTGTTCATTATCACTGGAGATTTACAGCATTTCATGAAAGCCAGAAAAAAACTTTTCTGTATACCATGTATCCTTCTACATAGTACAGTGGTTTTGGGACTTGGGATGCCGTGAGTTTTTCTATGATTCCTGAGTGGGAATGGTATCAAAAGCCTTGGCTAGATCAAGGTAGACTATATGAACCACCTTGCCTTCATCCACAGCTGTGGTGACTGATTCAAAGAAGTTGACCAAGTTAAGCAGGCATGATCTGCCCTTCACAAAACCAAACTGTGTGGGATCCAGAGTTTGGAAATTCCCTATATCCTTGTTTATTAGGTCCATGATGGTGTGTTCCATAGCTTTGCATGTCAGACTCATCAGGTTAATGGGGCGATAGTTCCCATGGTATGTAGTCGCTCCTCCTTTATGGAGAGGGATGACTGTAGCAGTGCATCATTCAGCAGGCATAAAGCCTGAGGTGAGGCTGTGATTGAACAGGGCACACAGGTGAGGTGCCAGTTCACTCTGTAGTTCATGTAGAACACAACCAGTGATATTGTCACGTCCCATAGAAGTAGTATTCTTGGCCTTGGACAGTGCTGTTTTAACCTGCGCAGCAGTAATACCGGGTGCCTGGCAATCTACTCTTATTGTGATTGGTCCTTGTGGGGGGGGGGGGGTAAAGTTGGCACTGAATCTGTCGGTCAGTATACTGGCAATATCTGTTGGCTCAGTATAGGAGGTACCATTGTGCAGTAGCTCAAAGCAGTCTGGGTTTTGCCATGGAGATTCTTTACTAACTATAGAAGGCCTTGTGGTTGTCTTTACTATCTGCTGCAGTTCTGTTTTCATACCTAGCTTTAGAGGATTTGATGAGGGATCTCAACTTTGTTGAGGCAGATAAGGGAGTTTTTCCTGTCCTGGGACTTCACCTTATTCTGCATCAGTTTCCTCCTTCTGTTGTAGAGTTTGTTTATGGCAGGGGACCACCAGATTGGCTTCCTTTTTTGGGAGGTGAGTGTCTTGGTTCTATTGGGTATGGCGAGATCCATGCATTTGTGTACGTGTTCATACAGTGCTTTGATGTATGATTCTGCAGTCACGCAGCTATTTTCCATTTCCATTGGTGCTGTGAAGTTAGCCACCTCTGTTTTTAGGATCCCAAATTAATCTTTGGAGAAGTTTTTCATGGTGGTTACCTTTGCAGGGGGGGGGGGTGGGATGGATGTGGATTTTCAAGGTGATTAGTTTGTGGTCGGATCTAACCAGGGAAGAGCTGACTATTGGTGTAGAGCAATGTTCGCCCATGTTAATAATGACCAGGTCAAGGATGCTGCTACCTCTAGTGGGGGGAAGAATGAGCTGGTCCAGGGCATTGGAATTAATGAACTCCAGGAAACGCTGGGCAAGTGTATTGGTACATGAGTAGTTAACCCAGTTAATGGAGGGATAGTTGAAGTCGCCTAGTAAGAGAGTGTTAGGTTGGACCCTAATATTCTCCAGGGTTCTTAGGAATGTGGTGTGTGAGTCTTGGGACATGGTTGGGGACATATAGCACTCTACGAACTGAATCGCTGTCTTACCCAATGTTAGCTGCACCTGAAGCATCTCTGATGCATTGTGTTGGGCTACCAGTCTGGAGCTGTGCGCATCCTTTATGAATATGGAAACACCACCGCCTTTGGAGCTTTGGTCTAAGTTCTGGGGCCGAAAGGTGTGGAATGAGTTATAGCCTGGTGGTGCAGGGGTGCTTTCTGCTGCCTTGAACCAGGTCTCTGTTACAGCACAAATGTCGATGTTCTCCATTTTAAGGAGTGCCTCGAGCGAGTGCATTTTGAGATTTAGACTTCTAGCGTTGAGCAACCTGACCCTCAGATTGCATTTGTTTGTAGCTGTTACGGTGGTAATTTGGTCTTTGGAACACCGCCTAAAAAAGGCACTATAGGGGTGGGAAGAGCCTTGGGCAGTATCCGGAAGGCCAGGGATGACAGATGCAGGCCATCTCTGGCAAAGCATCGAGGTCTGTCAGTCATGTCATCCCAGGCAGACCGATACTGGATCCCCTTAGAATGACACCAGAAACTTAGCCAGTTGTTGACATCAATCATTTTCTGCTTGTACTGTGGTATCTTTCTGGGTGATGGTAGGATTCTGCTCAGGATTAGGGTCATACCCGCCTGGGCTACATAATCCGAGAGCTCCTCTATGTCTCTTTTCATGTAGTTCAGGGAGGTATGTCTCAGGTGAGTCACACCCACATGTACAATGACAGAGTCATCATATTTGTACCTGTTGTTGAGTGACCTGAGTGCATGCGTTATGTGCTGGATCCTGGCACCTGACAAGCAGCTGACTGTTACTTTCTCCTTATTCAGTCTAGTGAGTGCGACATCAGTGTGCCTCACCATTGAGTCATCTATGACTAGTGTGCTGGGCATGCTGTTTTACTTTAGGGGCTTTGGTTGAGTGGCACACTGTTTAGAAGAGTTATGTGTCTAGTGATTAGTGTTGTGTTGTGGTGGTCGAGTGCATTTCTGCCTTGGAGGTCTCTGCTGTTGGGTAGATTTTTATTGAAAGCCTCCACGAAGGTGGGTGTATGGTTTGTTTTTATGTGAAGGCAGTGCTGGTGTGTGTTCCGGAGGGCTATATGTTCCATGTGGTGTGGTGCTAGTGTTGACCTTCTCCTCTTCACCAGCTATTCCGGTCTTGGCTGAAGAGTGCATGGCTTCCAGTATGGATATATAGGTGCATCTCTCACAAATCTGAGTGTTGGAAAGTAAGAGGAGAGGGTTGTCAGTGTACATGAGGCAGTTGCTACATTGCCTCAGGATGCCCAACTTCACCAGGTTAATTGCAGAAAGCACAGGGAACTGAACTTTAGACATGCCTGGTGGGGTGGGCATTGATAATAAGTACTAGATCTGTTTCCTTGTAGAATGTGTAGTGCTGGTAGCACTTGTGTGCTACAATAATTGCTACAAGAAGTCTGGTAAAGTGCTAGACTAATAAGCTAGTATAAATGCAGGAGAGGAGAGAACTAGTAGATCTAAGGGAAAAATTGAAGAGCAGGCTCTGGCACTGCTCTGAAGCTTTCAAACAGTCCTGGATACAGCAAGTCTGTATCTGGACTAGACTACTTGCAGGAAAGGTGGGAAACAAGAGCAAACATGGGCTTTTAAACCAGATATATAGCTATATAGATGCATAATGTGTGAATCAGTAGCCATAGGTGTTAACTATCTAGCTACTAACTCTTTACTATCTAAACAAATTCTGGCAAGCTTCCTACAACAAAATGCTCTTAAGTTTGTTTTCAATTGTAATCTTCCTGTAACAACATGCTTTTCATTTTGTTTCAGTTCTCCCTAAACTAAACCTGAAAATCAGTAATGTTTTACCCTGGTTAACTTACTATGAGTAAGTAAACACACACAATCTCTCACACACACACACACACACACACACACACACACACACACACACACACACACACACACACACACACACACACACACACACACTCTTCCCACAAACACACACACTCTTCCCACAAACACAAAATATTTACTTATCTTAAAAACCTGATTTTTGAATTTCTTTTCGCAGTAAACATTAGTCTGACAGATACATTGTAGATTCATTTTCCATACAAGTAGAATACTCTGTTTAACTACCGTTTAATGTTTCATTCGTTTTGTAGGATGTTCAGGACTCTGGAGATCAAACACCGGAAAGCATCAAAGATACAGTAGCAGATGTGTCAACCTCAGAACATGATAAAGATGTTGGAGCAAGTCTTGTTACAGATGAAGTGGTACACGCAGAGGACAACCTGGTCATTGCAGCAGTAAGTAACAAGCCAATTGTGAAGAGACAATAGCACATTGCAAACATCTGTC
The DNA here is from genome assembly GCF_019279795.1 of Protopterus annectens. Classification (NCBI taxonomy): domain Eukaryota; kingdom Metazoa; phylum Chordata; order Ceratodontiformes; family Protopteridae; genus Protopterus; species Protopterus annectens. The sequence goes on along the minus strand of NC_056737.1, from coordinate 704,527,000 downwards.
TAAGTCATTTTATCGTCCAGTAATATTAGAGGTCACTGAGCAATTTCTAGTCAAATTCCTTTGTGATCTACTTTTGTGTTTCATTAATGAACTTTAGCTGTTTACCAAAAGATTTGGTTATATGCAAGTGGCATGCAGTATTTTGGTCTTTGTGAATTCATGAATTCTTTTGACCCTAGAACCTTTTGATGACATTTTTTTTTTCGGACCACATCAAGTTGCACTTTTTCATAATTAAACAGACTGTTTATACATTAGAAGGTCTACGAACAGTTCAGACCCGTATCCTCTACTCCCTGGGCAAAGCTGCTGATGCACCCAGAATTGCATGAGTGGCACAAACTATTTCAGATGGAAACAAAATTCACAGAAACAAAACACAAGTGAAAGAACAAAGGTTTTGGTTTACTTTGATATAATGATGCATCTTTCTAAAATGTCTAGTGACGCAGCAATAGACAAACAAATACTTGGACCCCTACTTGTCTAATTAGCTTGAAAACTCTCTATAAATGTATATATATATCTCTATAGATATAGATATGCATATCAATATAGATAAATAGATATGTAATGTACAAATCACTAACCATGGGTGTTAGCTATCTAGCTACTAACTGTGTGCTATGTAAACAAATTCTGGTATGCTTCCTAGAAGAAAATGCTGTTTAATTTCTTTTGCATTGTAATCTTACTGTAACGGTATGATTTTCATTTTGTTTCACTTCTCCCCTAACTAAACCTAAAAATAAGTAATGTTTTACCCTGGTTAACTTACTAACAATGAAGTAAACAAGCACACACACACACACACACACACACACACACACACAGACACACACACACACACACACACACACACACACACACACACACACACACACACATACACTCGCATACTTTCCACACACAACATATTTACTTTTCTTAAAAACATGGTTTTTGAATTTCTTTTCGCAGTAAACATTAGTATAACAGATACAGTGTAGATTAATTTTCCATAGATGTAAAATGCTAAGTATAGCTACTGTTTAATGTTTCATTCATTTTGTAGGATGTTCAGGACTTTGGAGATCAAACACCGGAAAGCATCAAAGACACAGTTGCAGATGTGTCAACCTCAGAACATGATGAAGATGTTGGAGCAAGTCTTGTGACAGATGAAGTGGTACACGCAGAGGACAACCTGGTCATTGCAGCAGTAAGTAACAAGCTGATTGTGAGAAACGGTAGCACAATACATGTATTTTGTACCGAACATCTGTCTAAGTCCTTTTTATCATCCAGTAATATTACAGCTCACTGAGAAATTTCTAGATCAAATTACTTCTTGTGATCTACTTTTAAATCCCTTATTAATAAAATTTAGCTATTTACCAAAATCTTGGTTATATGCAAGTGGCCTGCAGTATTTTGGTCTTTGTGAATATATTTAGTCTTTTGAACATATAGTCTTTTGTTCACAAACATGTTTGTTTTTCAGTCCACATCAGGTTGTATTTTTTCATAAGTAAATAGCCTGTTTATACATTAGAAGGTCTAAGAACAGTACAGACCCGTATCATCTACTGCCTGGGCAAAGCTGCTGATGCACCAAGAACTGCATGACTGTCAATAACTATTTCAGATGAAAACATAATTCACAGAAACATAACACCCAAGTGAAAGAGCAAAGGTTTTGGTTTACTTTGATAAAGTGATGCATCTCTCTAAAATGTCCAGTCAAGCAGCTGTAGACAAACAAATACTTGGACCCCTACTTGCTAATTAGCTTGAAAACTCTCTGTGTTAGTGACTGTTCATTATCACTGCAGATTTACAGCATTTCATAAAAGCCAGAAAAAAAACATTTCTGTATAGCATGTATCCTTCTACACAGTACAGTGGTTCTGGGACTTATCATCTCCAGTCTCCCCTTTAAGTAATAGCACTGATGTTTACTACAGCAATGCCCCATGCATAATAAGTGTCCATATTTCTTACAGTAGTTATAAACACCAGAAGGTCAGTAGCAGTTTGTCCATGGCTATGTATATGTATCATGTACAGTGCCAGGTCTGACACTCATTGTGTAAATTCTGCCCAAACCCACTCCCCAGTTAATGCCCCATACTCTGTTCTATCCATCCATAGCTGTAATAGACCAGCCCTGAAGCCATACTGTTATCCCATTACTTGGGTGCCTTTCCCAAGTTACTTTAAACACTGATCAGACCTGTCCATAAGCATACTCTGTAACCTTAGAGTGTTCACAAAAACTTGGATTTAATTTACAACTTTTATTTCAGATTTTACAGCAGAAACACTGACATCCATTTGCTAAATGAATGAAATGAGAAACTGTCAGACTGAAAGCAGAATTAACTTGAGCAGCAGTTAGCTTCTCTTCCTTTGAAACTCACATTTATTAAATGTGCATTTGCCAAGGCATTGATGTACAAGAGACATGCTGAGATTCATAGTCAAATAGCTCTACCCAGCATGGCACACTTATTCAATACGCAGATGATTCAACCCTGATCTGCACTGTCTCATCTCCCACCATTCTACAGCAACTCATGCAAGTGGTCCAATGTTAAACTACTTCCCCTTGACGAAGCAGTCTCAGACTTCAATGCTATATTCCTATCCATCTTAGACAGGCATGCTCCCAAACTAACAATCAGAGCCAAAAACAATATAGCTCCATGGCTAACCAATGGTACTAGACAAAAGCTTATTGCTAGAAACACAGCATGGACCTCCTGGAGATCCATCAAATCCTCACAAGACCACATTAGATACAAACAACTGAAAAACGAGGCAAAAAATCCATTATGCTAGACAAGCAAAACTACTATTTCAATTTACAGCAAAAGCACCAAAATAAACCACAAAAATTCTGGTCAGGCCTTAATAAACTGCTCCACCCAGGTAAATCCTCAACCTCCACCCCCTCATCTACATTACATCTACCCCCTAAATGTGTTGCAAAGACCTTTAATACTTTCTTTACAGAAACAGTGGGTGTGGTAGTATTAGAGATGTTGGGAGATAGATTATTAGCTATGGACTGCACTGTTTCTTTACCACACCCACTCAGGAAAATATACTTCCCTTCAGTTTTGATCCTATCCCCACAGACTATATTAAGTCCCTACTTAAGAAACTAAAACCCACCACCCTGGCAGCAGAACTACTTCCTGCAGAATTTCTATAAAAGGCCGCTAATGAAATAGTATGCTATCTCCATCTTAATCAATCGTACTATCCACGAATGCTATGTCCCCTCCATCTGGAAAATCTCCCACATTATTCCACTTCACAAAGGGGGAAACTCCACTGAACTCTCTAACTATAGACCTATAGCCATCCTGTCTCACTTAGCCAAAATAATGGAAAAATGTATACATAAGCAAATTCTAACTCACCTTATTCAGAATACTCTTCTAGCCCCATCCCAGCACGGATTTAGACCTACCTATAGTACAACAACAGCCCTTCTCTCCTTTTCTCACACAATAAATCAAAACCATAGTCACAACAAGCTCTCCTCAGCCCTCTTTCTTGACCTATCCAAAGCATTCAACGTGGTGAATCACTACCTACTCCTAAACACACTAAAATCACTTTGCCTAGACAACCTAGTAATCAACTAGTTCCACTCTTACCTGCATGGAAGACAACAAGCTGTACTATGTAAAGATAATCTATCACCCCTTCTACCTGTCATCTTTGGTGTCCCCCAAGGATCTATATTGGGCCCCTCTATTTCTCCATATTCATTAATGACCTAGCCAAAGTTATCCCAGATGCAACATGTATTCAGTATGCAGATGACTCCATGCTTATCTGCTCCGCCACCACCCCCACAGAACTACAATCCCTATCCCAAATCACCTTCAACAAAGTAGAGGACTGGCTCAATAGTTGCCATCTCCTATTGAACTCAAATAAAACCAAACTACTACTTTTCTCCCTTACCTGTAAGCTCACATCACCAATTATTACAATCTCATCTAACAATGGCACCATAATCTCTCCAGAACCTTGCCTTCTTGGTGTAATCATTGATTATAATCTTGACGTATGATGCTCATATAGACAAAACCATCAAAACAGTTAACAAAAAACTAGGCTCCTTGTATAGGATTAAACAATTCCTAACCCCATCTACCAGAACTGCCATAGCTCAGAGACATCTCCTATCAACCCTTCTCTATGCCTCACCTATCTTCGTAAACCTAAGCAAGTCTAACCTTAACAAATTTACTAGCTGCTGTAACAATATAGCTAGATTCACCACAAGCTCAGCCTACAGAACCCATCACTGTCAGAATCTTCAAACTTTAGACTGGCTAGAACTACCCAGTCAACTCCAGTATAACCAACTCATAGTTATTCATAAACTCCTCTACCAACCTAACAGTACACCCATTCTAACTAATATTATCACCCCCTACAGCAACCTATCTTTCCTCCGCTCATCCAACAGAATGCTACTGCAATCTGCCAAAGCCAACAACTCAGCCAGGGAATCATTATTCTCCAACTCTGCTGGCAAAAAATGGAACTCACTCCCCGCAGATCTTACCACTACATCCTCCTTACCCCAATTCAAAATATCCCTAAAGAAACACCTAAACAGGCATCGGCTATGTCCATGTCTAAACCCAGACTAACCCCCCCAAAAAAACACAACTCACATAGGAGAAATACCCAATAATAATAACCTCCTGAACCTATATGTATAATCTTTCTAAACCTTTCTCTACCCAGACTATATACACTTCTTAACAACCATTAGAACATTATTATCAGGATGATAACTTGTTATCCTAGCCATTCTAAGGCTATGTTTTCAACCCTTCTACATGTAATTTCTAACAACTTCCCTTCTTAACTAACCTCCTTTTTTCTCCCATTTGTCATCCTTAAAATCAATCTGTGGAAACATTTCATTCTATACACTTCAATGCTGTGAAATGATTTGTGTACATATTTCATACTATAAACCTACAGTGCTGCTAAATTTCAGTGTAACCATGTCTATATATTGTCACTTTATTTTTTAATTTTTAAATTTCAATGTAATCATGATTTTAGAGTGTCACTTTTTTTGCACATGTGGAGCTTTTCTCCCTGGGCCTCTGCTGAAAATGGATGTGTATCCTAGTCGGACTCTCCCAGTTAACAAATGTAAAATAAAATAAAAAATAAACTTACCCAGGAAACCTTTAACTCTGCAGAAAAATATATCTCAGGTAACCAACTAATCCTAAACCCTAATAAGACAAAACTGCTACTATTTCCCCCTAACAAATCAAAAGCTGTCCTCTTCTTTTCCATCTCCTCTAAAAACGGCACTACCATCTTCCCCTTCTGACCACAGCAAACCTCTTGGTATTGAAATTGACAACAATCTTCACTTTGATATCCACATCTTACAAACCATCAAATTGGTTCACAAAAAAATATGCGCACTATATAGGCACAAAAACTCTCACACCAAGCAAGAGTCACCCTTGCCCAGAGTCGCCTTCTATCCACACTACTGTATGCAGCACTTATTTTCACCCATATTAGAAAAACTGACCTAAACAAGCTAGAACCCTGTTACAATAAGATAGCCAAGTTTACTACAAACTCCAGTTGCAGAACACATCACTGTGTTACAGTAAAAGAACTAAAATGGCTAGAGTTACCACAACTATTTAACTTTAAGTACCCTGAAAAAAAACTATCTATATCCAATCTTCTTACCCATTACACTGCAAATCGGCATCTCCGATCTAGTGATAAATCTCTCCTCTGCATCTCCAGGGCAAACAATACTGCAGGCAAAGCACTCATTTCCCACACTGTTGCTAAAAACTAGAATTGCCTCCCCCATTCTCTGACTACTGCCTCTACCACCCCACAATTCAAAAACTCCCTCAAATCACATCTACTAGACACCTGGTTATGACCTTGTATCACTTAACCTTTACTCTCCCATCTCCCCCCTTCTTTTTCCAACTTCCAAGCTACTCACTTTATAACCCTCTATAGTATTAAACCCAGCCAATAAATCTGACTATTAGTTGCTACTTCTTATAGTGGGCGATTGCTCTTCTTTTTGTCACAATCATAATACACCTGCACATTAAATGGAATTCCTGGCTGTTTGTCCTGGAAAATGTCTTTTTCCAATTTATTTTATATATTTTCAGTGTTTGTCTGGCAAAATGTCTAACTCCTTGTTGTGTTATTTAAATGACCTTTGTATAACACTGTATAAATTTGCTTCTATCTTTTTTTTTTTTTTTTCTTGTAACAAAGTTTCGGAGCTTTTCTCCCCAGGCCTCCACTGTAAATTGACCTGGTCCAGTTGGAATTTCCCAGTTAACAAATGTAAAATAAATAAATAAATATAGCAAAGCATTGATTAGCAGCTATGTAAAATGCACATTGATTCAAATTGTGTATTATCCTTTTACTGTAGCCTGAAAGAGCTCACTGAGCAGAAATATCCTTTTTAGGAGCATTCCAGAGGTAATGTATGGTGAAGTGACTTGGGCAAAGTCACACAGAAAACAAACCAAGAACGAAAGAATCAAACCTTGTACAAGAGGTATCCTCTCATTAATAGCTCATAGTCGTATTCATCTCCACCAAGTGCCAGACAAATTGCTGTAGACCAACATAGTGCATTTCACACTCCCTTGCCTGCAGGAAACAAAGTTAACATTTTATTCATAGTCAAAATATTAACATTAAATTGTAGACATCATGCTGTTCAGTTTATTCACAGCCATTTAATAGACAGACTGTCAGCAGTCAACAAAACAAGGAAACCAAGGATCGTACCTAAGGAATATGGTAAATATGATAATGCTCTTGTTTACTGCAATCGATACCTTCTATAACTCCACAATCACTCTTGGATGCTGGACCAAGTGTGTGTGTGTGTGTGTATGTATGTATGTATGTGTGTGGTGTGTGTGTGTGTGTGTCTATATATACATATATATATATATATATATATATATATATATATATATATATATATATATATATATATATATATATATGTATATGTACATACATACACACACAAACTTCCCCAGCTACTAACCTATCACCAATTAGTCATTGCCTACAATGTGGTAACACATCCAGAAAAAAAACCTGCACTAGGCCAAGTTCTCACCCACTATAATACAAATCTTCCTCTCGTATCTCCCGACAAACCCCTCCTCTGTATCTGTAGGGCTAACAGTACTGCGGGAAAAGCACTGTTCTTCCACTGCATAGCTAGAACCTGGAATAATCTCCCTCCTGCTCTGATTTCTGCCCCTACCGCTTCTCACTTTAAAAACTCACTTAGAACACACTTAAAGAATAAGTAGCTGTGCCCATGTATTACATAAGTCCTCAAATTATTCCTCTTATATACCTTACTTCATAATATACCTACTGTAATATATATTACAGTCTAGGTCTTCTCCTAATGCTGATGAACTTGTATACTTATTCTGTTATTAACCATGTGTAACTATTTTTTCCTGTATATATAGGTCTTGTTACTTTCGCAAACACCACTTGAACGAATGATTACGGACCTTAGGGTTAGGGCTTGGGTTAAGGATAGTGGATAGCTAGTAGGGCTATCCACTTTCTTTACCCCAAGCCCTAACCCTAAGGTCTGTGACTACTGCACCACAGTGGAGGACATTTCCCGTTCGTTCTAGCTGTGTTCGCGAAAGTGCACTTCCGGTGAAGTGCACTTTCACGTTAGTGGGCATCTACTACCAGATTTTGAAATAGTGTAATTTCGATCTCCAGTAGTAGACCCATATATATATATATATATATATATATATATATATATATATATATATATATATATACATATACGGGTACCTCACAGGATATTTTGCAGGGGGGGTGCAAACCCAGAGTCCCCTCCACTCAGCCCTCCCCCCCAAGCAGTTATTCCAGTGTCCCATTACTTGGCTATTTCTCCCCAGTTGCTATAAACAGTGTTCAGAACTCTCAGTATGCATACAGTTTTATGCTTTAATTCTACAATGATTACAGATGTTTGGATTTAATTTACAATTTTTTTTTCAAATTTTAAACCACAAACACTGACAGACATTTGCTAAACAAAGCAATAGTCTTACAATGAAAACAGACTTGGCATTAAAACTTCTCTACCTCTGAAAACTTACATTCACTGAAACAGCATTGAAACCCCTATTCATAGAAAATGCATCTGGCCAGTGGAGGGTTAAGTTTACCTTTGAGCTGTTTTCAAACCATCGGCCCTTGCAGACATTTTAGGACCATACAAAAGTTCTTTAATACAATCAGGAAGATGAATCAATTATAATATGTAATAACTGATGTATATCCCTTGTATAATACAGCACCATGTTTTAAATTTATAGTTTTCAACATTTTGCCAGTAAGCAATGAAACAAAACATATAAACCAATAATGACAAACTGCTCAATTCAGAACATTTCAGCCATAAAAGGCCACTCAAACTTCTGTCATGCAATCCACCAATATCAGTCAGTATGCACAACCTCTGCAGAAGTAAAAGTCAACTGAATAATTCCACATTAAAGAGATATGAAACCAATGAAGAGATTGTTGCTAGAAAGCAAATTTATATTTCAGTGTTTAATCTACAAATTCAGTGCCTGCTACCCTTGAAGAATAAATTGCCTAAGTTGCATTAAAAAATGGTAAGCTGCTATACATAGCTCTCAACCTTCCATCTCCAAAATGAGGAACACTACCTCTCATAATGTGGAACAAATGGGCCAAATGAGAAATACCTACTAACAGCTTAGTAATAATTTCAACTAGGAAGCTCACAGGATGGTTAAAATGTGCTACTTTATACATATAAAAAGTTAATTTAATTAATTAATATGATTCAGTACTATTTGTTATAGATTTCAGATAAAACATCCTTAAGTATGAATGTGTGACAGAGTCTTCCTATGTGGAACTTCGAGGAAGATTAACTTTTTCAGACACAAAAGGAGGAACGTTCCTTGGAGTGAGGTACACTTGAGAGGAATGCTGCTATATTGCAATAGGGAATGGGTGACAAGCTAAAAAAACAGGTTCATAGTTACTAGGCACCTCATCCAAAGGAGGACATACTCAGGTCTGCAGCACCCCACCCCCTTTAAATACAAATCTAGATGCTGTGGGAGTAGAACCTATAGCCCTCTGCATCTCAATGTAAGCATGCTATCTGCTGTGCTACTGAAACTGCTTTAAAATTCTGTACAATAGTGATACCATTTGCTAAACAAAACAAGTTATACATTTTAAGTAGACTTAGCATGAGCAGCAGTAAACTTATCTTCCCCTTGAAGCTCACAATTCCTTGAAAATGCGCTTGAAAATAAATTCCACCTGCTAACTCTAACTAGGGCATTTCACTCTGTCTCTCACACACACAAACACACACACACACACACACACACACACACACACACACACACACACACACACACACACACACACACACACCTCTCAACCTCTTAGTGCAACAAATCTGGACAAAGCCTAAAATAAATAGGAACAGATTATAAATATTTCTCTTATGAACTTTGAAATCTAAAATTCAAATGTCTGTCATTATTTAGCAACTTCAATCTTTTTCAGGAGGAATATGGGGCAAAAGTCTGGACATTCTGCAAAAACCTTTGACAGCTGAGGGGTATGCTACCTCCCTCTTATACACACATACACACCCACACACACACACACACACACACACACACACACACACACACACACACACACACACACACACACACACACAAAGGCCCTGAACTAGGGACACATTTGGAAAGTTGCTAGAATAACAGAATTTGTGTTAGAATGCATTTTCTGAAAGATATGAAGTCTAAAACTCAAATGCATGTCATTATTTAGTAACTTTAATCTTAGCTCATTCCAGTGATTTGTCAAAAACAAAAAGTTTTTGAGGAATAAACCAACCTATAAGGCAAAAATCTGGGCATTCTGTGAAATTCTGTACAGTTGAGAGGTATGACACACACATACACCCCCTCCCTCGTTAGAAAGTGGATAGAACAACAAGTTTTGTGTTAGTATGCATTTTCTGAAAGATATGAAGTCTAAAGCTCAAATGTTTGCCATTATTTTATGACTTCAGTCCTGAATGATTTGCCAGAAAAACACAATTTTATGAGAAACGAACCGAAAATATGAGGCAAAAATCTGGATAATTGTGAAGCATACCTTTCAACCTCTGACAGCAAGAATTCTGGACAAAGCCATAAATAAAAGTGGGACAAAGGCCCAAAAGTAGGGACAGATTTTAAATATTGCTCTTACAAACTTAGAAAGTGTATAGAATAACAGGATTTGATTAGGACAAATTTTCTGAAGGGTATAAAGTCTAAAACTCAAATGTATGTCATTATTTTGTAACTTCAGTCTTTAATGATTTATCATTGATTTGCCAGAAGAAAAACATAATTTTATGAAAAACTGACCAAAAATATGAGACAAAAGTCTAAACATTCTGTGAAAATCTGTACAGTTATGAGGTACATTGCAAGGTATGAGCCCCCTCCCCCCTTTACTCACACTCCTACCTCCCTCTTACTTACATGCAAACACACACACCCCTACCTCCCTCTTACATACACACACACAGACCTACCTACTACTTAGAATACACACACACCGCTACCTTTACCTGCCTACTTCTCACATAGACACTCCTACCTACCTACCTGGATCTTACATCCACACACCCCCTACCTTCCTATTTCGTGTATATATACACACACACACACACACACACACACACAAACACACACACACACACACACACACACACACACACACACACACACACACACACACCACCTAACTATCAAATTTTAAGAAAAAACAGAACACACAAAAAAGGTGGAGGGGTTGCACTGTTTTACTCTTCATCCCTGCTAGTCGCTCCCTATACCACACCTTTACCTGAATTTGGCAAGGCAGAGATCATTCCAGCCTTACTCCACCTAAATAAGCACAAACTCATTTTCCTTCTCTCCCTCTATATCCCCCCTGGTGACAATGTCTCATACCTTGAAGACATTCTCTCTTGGGTGTCCTCCAGTATCACTTATGAAACAATAATCTTGGGTGACGTTAACATAAACTGGGCTACACTAATTCACACAATATCAACTTGTATAACTTCACACAATTAATCAATACCACTACTAGACCTTCAAAAAACTCCTCTACTGGTGGTATACTAGACTGGATCCTAGTATCCCACCCCCAATATATCTCTGACAGTGGCACTGTCCCCGACCCACTAGCTGACCATTTCCCCACCTTTCCCCACCATCTCCCATCTACTTTCCAACATACTCACACGTATATTTCTTCTCGCTGCTTAAAAAATTTCAACCCAGAAATTTTCATAAACACACTAAAGTACACCAATTGGAACCCATTAAAAACCCTTCCTCTAGATAATGCCGTCTCCTATTTCAACACCATCTTTACGAACTTACTCAACTTCCTTGCCCCCCTAAAAACTAAATGCATAAAAAGTAGTCCTGTACCTTGGCTATCTAAAAACACTTTTGTAACCATGCATCTTCGTGACAGCACGGGCACGATACAAAAAAAAAATAAAACCTGTCTACCCTTACTGAATATAAAACTCTATGCAACAAAGTAAAAAAACTCATTGTCTCTGACAGGAAAACTTATTTGTTCCCTCCAAACCAACCATAATACCAACCCCAAACAATTTTGGAAAAGAATAACATCTCTCCTCAACCCTGGAAAAAAAGAAAACCTCTGCCCCGACCCAGATACAACTGACATGGAATTCGCAAACCAATTTAACTCCTTCTTTATTGACTCCATCAACAAACTAACACTATCCTTCACTAACAACTCTTCAGTTCCTCCGCAACCTGCCTCCACCCCTCCTCCCCTGACATGCCATGCCCCCAACCCCCACCTATCTCCATCAATCCCATTTCCATATCCACTATAAAAAACTCCTCCAAAAATTAAAACCTGGCTCCAATGCCCCTGACGATGTCCCCCTCCTGTTTCCTAAAAGTTACTGCTGAAGTAATTGCCCTCCCTGTCTCCATACTAATAAATTGTTCCAACTCAGAATGCCAGTTCCCCCAACTTTGGAAGAAGGCCTTTATTATCCCTCTCCACAAAGGCAGAAATAACAATGATATCCATAACTTTCACCCTAGCGCCATCCTATCCCCTATTTCTAAACTACTTGAGAAGTGTGTCCACCAACAACTCTTACCCTATCTCATCAATAACCAGCTTCTAACCCCCACACAACATGGCTTTAGACCAGGTCATAGTACCTCCACTACCCTTCTGTCCTTCCTTGAAACAATCAAGAAAACCTGCGTGTCTGGACACCTCATACCTACTCTTTTCCTTGACCTCTCTAAGGCCTTCGACACCATTTCTCACATCCTGCTTCTTTCCAAACTCTTTAAACTAAAGTTACCCTCCTCCTCCTCCATCCACTGGTTCTCAAGCTACCTCACAAAGAGGCAACAAGCAGTTAAATGGAAAAGAGCTACCTCACCCTTTCTCAACACTTCCACATGCGTCCCCCAAGTTTCCATTCTGGGGCCCCTATTATTCAATATATTCATAAATGATTTCTACCATGTTATCCCAAAATCCAGCCTTATTTAATATGCCGATGATTCCATTATAATCTGTTCCTCCCCTTCTATTTCAACTCTCAACAGTCTAACACAAGCCACCTTCTCCTCTACTGAACAGTGGCTGCTAGACAATCATCTTGCCCTGAATGCATCCAAAACCAAACTTATGCTATTCAACACTTCTAAAACCTCTTCCCTAGACGAACAATCCTTCTTAATTACCAGCAAAAATAATACCCCCTAAAACTAGCCTCTGACACAAAACTGCTAGGAGTTATTATCGACGACCAACTAAAACTCGACAAGAATATACAAGCAAACCTCAAAAAAAAAAAACATAAAAAAATAGGTATGCTCTACTGTCATAGTCGCTTTATCTCTCCCACCACCAGGATTACACTAGCCAATACATATCTCATCCCACCCCTTTTATATGGTGTTCCCATCCTAACTAGCCTTCATTCTTCCCTTACTGTAAAACTCTCATCCTGTTATAACAAGATATCAAAATTTGCTTCTGGTCATAGAGCCTCCTCCCACCACTTTAATTCCCTTCACCAACTAAGTTGGCTTGAGCTAGCTAACCTCCTCGCCTATACCCAGCTCATCCAAGCACACAAACTCATTCACAACCCATCTCTGTGTCCCTCCCTAGCAAACACCTTTGAAATGCACAAACCAGATAGATCACTAAGACCTAATTGCCAAAACCTAATTAAGTTGCATAAACCTTCATGTCCAGCTGGGAATCACCTGATGTCCTTCTCTCTAGCATGCCTCTGGAACTCCCCCCCCCCATCCGCACCATCAACAGTCTTTCCTTATTCAAAACCTCACTGCACTCTCACCTTACTTCAGAATGGAAATGCTCTTGCTCTCATCCAACCTAAATTCAGACTATTCTGATCTCTTAATTCTTCCAAACTCATTTCTTGCCAATCAAGATGTACTCCATCCTCTGTAATGTTATTTACCTACAACTGAAACATCCCCCACCACAATCTCAAAAAAAATAAATACATTTTATTTCCAACTGAATGTTACTTGTTGAATAATTATTTTTTTTTGGAATGTATATCTTTTTCTTTTCTGTATTATGTAACATTTACTTGAAAAATGGATATGTGTATACAAAGTAAGTATTTGTACTTGGCAGTACTATGTACTAGTATGGATTTTATACTTCCTTCCTATGTATTTGTATTTTTTTTCTGGAGTTTTTCTCCTTAGGACTCCATTGAAAATGGGCTCCTTGTAGCCCAATGGACTATCCTGGAAAACAAACTGCAAATAAATAAATAAATAAAAACCTAAAAACACACATGCACACACCTACATCTCACTTGTACATTCGTCAATAGTCCAAATGTCTTTTGGAATTCTGGAATTCAAATTCCACGTGGGCATGGAAGATGAATACGTAAACTATCTATAGCACAGAAGAAGACAAAAACAGGTCACAAACACCTGTTTCTGTGCAACTGGATGCAAAGGGCATTCTTAAAGAAGAACTCCCTTAAAATTTTTTTTGTTTTTTGTTTGTTTTTTTTTTTAATTAAAAGAGAATTAAGAAAATTAATCTCCCGGCCAGCTAGTCCAAGGGGGTGTTAGAATGCATTTTCTGAAAGATATGAAGTCTGAAACTCAAATGCATGTCATTATTTAGTAACTTTAATCTTAGCTCATCCCAGGGATTTGTCAAAAACAGAATTTTTATGAGGAACACACCAAAACTATAAGGCAAAAATCTGAGCATTCTTTGAAAGTCAGTACAGTTGGGAGGTATGACACACAAACATCCCCCTCCCTCCCTAGAAAGTGGATAGAACAACAAGTTTTGCATTAGTATGCATTTTCTGAAAGATATGAAGTCTAAAGCTCAAATGTCTGCCATTATTTTCTGACTTCAGTCCTCAATGATTTGCCAGAAAAACACAATTTTATGAGATACAAACTGAAAATATGAGGCAAAAATTTGGATAATTGTGAGGCATACCTCTCAACCTCTGACAGCAAGAAATCTGGACAAACCCATAAATAAAAGTGGGACAAAGGCCCAAAAGTAGGGACAGTTTTTAAATATTGCTCTTAAAAACTTAGAAAGTTGGTAGAATAACAGGTTTTGATTAGGACGTATTTTCTGACGGGTATGAAGTCTGAAACTCAAAGTTCGGTCTTTAATGAGTTCCCATTGATTTGCCAGAAAAAACGCAATTTTATGAAAAAACTGACTTAAAATATGAGGCAAACATCTGGACATTCTGCGAAAATCTGTACATTTGAGAGGTATGTTGCAAGGTATGAACCCCCCCTTACTCACACACCTACCTCCCTCTTACATAAACACACACAGACCTACCTACTACTTACAAATACACATACACGCACACACACACGCACACAAACACACCACTACCTTTACCGGTCTACTTTTTACATACACACTCCCTCCTACCTACCTACCTACCTTCTTCTTACATCCACACACCCCTACTTACCTACCTATTTCTTACACACACACACACACACACACACACACACACACACACACACACACACACCTCTTAAACACTTAAAAACACACATGCACACACCTGCCTCTCACTTGTGCATTCATCCATAGTCCAAACGTTTTCTGGAATTCAAATTCTGAGCAGGCATGGAAGATGAAGACATAAACTATCGGTCGCACAGACGGAGAAGACAAAAACAGGTCACAAACACTTATTTCGTCTGTGCAACTGGACGCAAAGAGCGTTCTTAAAGAAGAACGCTGATTTGAAAAAAAAAAAAACATTTTTTTTTTAATTAAAAGAAAATTAATCTCACAGCCAACTGGTTCCAGGGGGGTGCAAGTGTGCAACCCCTTGCACCTGCGACCTTGTGTGTGTGTGTGTGTGTGTGTGTGTATATATATATATATATATATATATATATATATATATATATATATATAGTGTGTGCTACTGTTTCTCAAGTATCACTTATTGGGGGTGGGGTGAGGTTGCTGAGAAAAAATTGTAAGCCATATTGAAGGAAATTCCTTAAAATAGGCACAGCTGAGAGGTCTGAATAAAGAGAGATTGCTGTACATAACCGCTGCATGTAGTTGGCTGATTTGCCCCACTGAATAATACTGATGCTTACTACTCTGAACTCTCCCTTACTTCAGACATGTATTATATTTTGTAAGATTCTCCTCTGTAAAGTTATCTGTTGATTAGCTAGAAGTACTGAATTGAATGCATTTGGGAATAAATTCAATATCTCCCAGCACCATTTTCCCTATATGGGAAACTTGTGAAATGAGACTTATATAGCTATTCCTTGTATAGTTATCTAAACTGCTATGCAAATGCATGGAGGGCAGGAATTGATCTGTTCTATTCCACGATGACTGAAAGTCAGCAAGAGAGACAGTAAAGATTAGAGCAGAAACATGTCAACATTATTTGAATTATTAAGCCAGTGAGTCTTCCTCAGGTAATGCTTGTGATCCATTCTTTTCAGGTTGCTTTTGTAATGGGAGACAATTATCACTTTGTTAAGCAAGCATATTGCTTTGCTGATATCTGTATTAGTTATAAGTGTATTTAGCCTATCAAAGTTCTTCCACCTCACAACTTAAAAACATACCTCTCATCCTCATAGTACAAGAAATATAGGCAAAGCCCCAAAAATAGGGAACATTTAAGTATTGATCCAATAAACCTGAAGACTGCTGTAATAATAGGTGTTGCATTAACGTGCATTTTCTGAAGGATGTGACATCTGAAACTGAAGCCTTTGTCATTACTTAGTGACTTCAGTTCTCAATGATTTCCCAGGAATCCACAAATTTTATGAGGAACAGACCACAAATGTGAGGCAAAATCAGGGCAGTCTGTGAAACTCTGGACAGTTAAGAGGTATGCTTAAAAATTACTGGATGTCTGTGTCATGCAGAAATGTTACTTGTCTTCTAGTTTCTTACAGTCTGAATAATTTGAATACTAGTGATATTATGTGGCAAGACAGCTGATTAGAGACTCAATTCCAATGGACTTTTTCTTGATGTAGGTGACGTACCAACTGTAAACCTGTTTTACAGAGAGGCTTTACACTGGAGCAAGGCACTTAAATTGACAGCAAGTCATTCAATATTTGCCTTCATATGTTAACTGGTAATAGGTTTGACAAACTATGGAGCATTACAGATACTAAATAATGTTTTCATTATATAGTGGCAGATGTCTAATTCTTAAGAAAGTAAATGTTAGTACAAATTCAGGTATGATGTCACATTTCTAAGTCCACATTAGCAGCAGTATTTTAAGGTCCTTGTTCTAAGGCCTGAGAATTTGATTACTTTATTTATTTATTAACATTTATGAATTTTGAGTGAAGAGGCTGAAACCTGTGCAGAACGTTTAACTAACTTTGGAAAATGTTGCTCTTTATGGCGTTGTGGAATGAGGTATCCTTATCTTTATTGCCATATACAAATAAATAAATTAATAAATAATGACATCTCTGTCCATGTGGAGAATTCATTCATTGATGATTCATATTGAAGATGTAGTGAGTGAAACTCGTTTCAACATATGACTTATCAAGATGGTGCTTAGTGTTCCTACATTATATTTATCCTGCATGTATGCTAGCCTTAGTGGGATCAGTACTGTGATATTTATCCTGCATGTATGCTAGCCTTAGTGGGATCAGTAGTGTGATATTTATCATGTATGCTAGCCTTAGTGGAATCAGTACTGTGATATTTATCATGTATGCTAGTCCTTAGTGGGATCAGTACTGTGATATTTATCCTGCATGTATGCTACCTTAGTGGGATTAGTACTGTGATATTTATCCCACATGTATGCTAGTCCTTAGTGGGATCAGTACTGTGATATTTATCCTGCATGTATGCTACCTTAGTGGGATCAGTACTGTGATATTTATCCTGCATGTATGCTAACCTTAATGGAATCAGTACTGTGATATTTATCATGTATGCTAGTCCTTAGTAAGATCAGTACTGTGATATTTATCTTGCATGTATGCTACCTTAGTGGGATCAGTACTGTGATATTTATCCTGCCTGTATGCTAGCCTTAGTGGGATCAGTACTGTGATATTTATCCTGCATGTACACTAGTCCTTAGTGGAATCAGAACTGTGATATTTATCATATATCCTAACCTTAGTGGGATCAGTACTGTGATATTTATCCTGCATGTATGCTAGTCCTTAGTGGAATCAGTACTGTGATATTTATCATGTATGCTAGCGTTAGTGAGATCAATACTGTGATATTTATCGTCCATGTGCACTAGTTCTTAGTGGGATCAGTACTGTGATATTTATCATGTATGCTAATCCTTAATGGGATCAGTACTGTGATATTTATCCTGCATGTATGCTAGTCCTTAGTGGGATTAGTACTGTGATATTTATCCTGCATGTATGCTATTCCTTAGTGGGATCAGTACTGTCAAGTTAGTCATGTATGCTAGTCCTTAGTGGGATCAGTACTGTGATATTTATCATGTATACTAGTCCTTAGTGGGAGCAGTACTGTGATCATTATCCTGCATGTATGCTAGCCTTAGTGGGATCAGTACTGTGGTATTTCTCCTGCATGTATACTAGCCTTAGTCGGATCAGTACTGTGATATTTATACTGCATGTATGTTAGCCTTAGTGTGATCAGTACTGTGATACTTATCATGTATACTAGTCCTTAGTGGGATCAGTACTGTGATTATTTATCATGTATGCTAGTCCTTAATGAGATCAGTACTGTGATATTTATCATGTATGCTAGTCCTTAGTGGGATCAGGACTGTGATATTTATCCTGCATGTATGCTAGTCCTTAGTGGGATTAGTACTGTGATATTTATCCTGCATGTATGATTGTCCTTAGTGGGATCAGTGCTGTGATATTTATCCTGCATGCATGCTAGCCTTAGTGATATCAGTACTGTGATATTTATCATGTATGCTAGTCGTTAGTGGGATGAGTACTGTGATATTTATCCAGCATGTGTACTAGTTCTTAGTGGGATCAGTACTATGATGTTTATCCTGTATGCTAGTCCTTACTGGGATCAGTACTTTGATATTTATCCTGCATGTGTAGCAGTCCTTCGCGGGATCAGAAATGTGATGTTTATCATGTATGCTAGTCTTTAGTGGGATCACTACTGTGATATTTATCCTGCATGTATGCTAGTCCTTAGTGGGATCAGTACTGTGATATTTATCCTGCCTGTATACTAGTCCTTAGTGGGTTCAGTACTGTGACTTTTATCCTGCATGTATGCTAGTCCTTAGTGGGATCAGTACTATGATATTTATCATGTATGCTAGTGCTTAGTAGGATCAGTACTATGATATTTATCCTGCATGTATGCTAGTCCTTAATGGTATCATTACTGTGATATTTATCATGTATGCTAGTGCTTAGTGGGATCAGTACTGTGATATTTATCCTGCATGTATGCTAGCCTTAGTGGGATCAGTATTGTGATATTTAACCTGCATGTATGCTATCCTTGGTGGGATAGGTACTGTGGTATTTGCCATGTATGCTAGTCTTTAGTGAGATCAGTACTGTGATATTTATCATGTATGCTAGTGCTTAGTGGGATCAGTACTGTGATATTTATCCTGCATGTATACTAGCCTTAGTGGGATCAGTACTGTGATATTTAACCTGCATGTATGCTAGTCCTTAGTGGGATAGGTACTGTGGTATTTACCATGTATGCTAGCCTTTAGTGGGATCAGTACTGTGATATTTATCCTGCATGTATTGTAGTCCTTAATGGGATCAGTACTGTGATATTTATCATGTGTGCTAGTCCTTAGTGGGATCAGTACTGTGACATTTATCATGTATGCTAGTCCTTAATGGGATCAGTACTGTGATATTTATCATGTATGCTAGTCCTTAGTGGGATCAGTACTGTGGTATTTATCATGTATGCTAGTCCTTAGTGGGATCAGTACTGTGATATTTATCATGTATGCTAGTCCTTAGTGGGATCAGTACTGTGATATTTATCCTGCATGTATGCTAGTCTTTAGTGGGATCAGTACTGTGATATTTATCCTGCATGTATGCTAGTCCTTAGTGGGATCAGTACTGTGATATTTATCCTGTATGTATTCTAGTCCTTAATGGGATCAGTACTCTGATATTTATCATGTATGCTAGTGCTCAGTGGGATCAGTACTGTGAGATTTGTCCTGCATGTATGCTAGCCTTAGTGGGATCAGTACTGTGATATTTATCCTGCATGCATGCTAGTCCTTAGTGGAATCAGTACTGTGATATTTATCATGCATGCTAGTCCTTAGTGGGATCAGTACTGTGATATTTATCATGTAC
This sequence comes from Protopterus annectens, assembly GCF_019279795.1. Lineage (NCBI taxonomy): Eukaryota > Metazoa > Chordata > Ceratodontiformes > Protopteridae > Protopterus > Protopterus annectens. The sequence goes on along the minus strand of NC_056737.1, from coordinate 704,506,931 downwards.
GCTAGTACTTAGTGGGATAAGTACTGTGATATTTATCATGTATGCTACTCCTTAGTGGGATCAGTACTTTGATATTTATCATGTATTCTAGTCCTTAGTGGGATCAGTACTGTGATATTTGTCCTACATGTATGCTAGTCCTTAGTGGGATCAGTACTGTGATATTTATCCTGCATGTATGCTAGTCCTTAGTGGGATCATTACTGTGGAATTTATCATGTATGCTAGTCGTTAGTGGGATCAGTACTGTGATATTTATCCTTTGTATATACTAGTCCTTAGTGGGATCAGTACTGTGATATTTATCATGTATGCTAGTCTTTATGCCAGTCCTTAGTGGGATCAGTGCTGTGATATTTATCCTGCATGTATTCTAGTCCTTAATGGGATCAGTACTGTGATATTTATCATGTATGCTAGTACTTAGTGGGATCAGTACTGTGATATTTATCCTGCATATACGCTAGCCTTAGTGGGATCAGTACTGTGATATTTATCATGTATGCTAGTCCGTAGTGGGATCAGTACTGTGATGTTTATCATGTGTGCTAGTCCTTAGTGGAATCAATACTGTGATATTTATCCTGCATGTATGCTAGCCTTAGTGGGATCAGTACTGTGATATTTATCATGTATTCTTGCCTTAGTGGGATCAGTACTGTGATGTTTATCATGCATGTAGGCTAGCCTTGGTGGGGTCAGTACTGTGATATTTATCCTGCATGTATGCTAGTCTTTAGTGGGATCAGTACTGTGATATTTATTATGTATGCTAGCCTTAGTAGGATCAGTACTGTGATATTTATCCTGCATCTATGCTATCCTTAGTGGGATCAGTACTGCGATATTTATCCTGTATTTATGCTATCCTTAGTGGGATCAGTACTGTTATATTTATCCTGCATGTGTGCTAGCCTTAGTGGGATCAGTACTGTGATATTTGTCATGTATACTAGTCTTTAGTGGGATCAGTACTGTGATATTTATTATGTATGCTAGCCTTAGTGGGATCAGTACTGTGATATTTATCCTGCATGTATGCTAGTCCTTAGTGGGATCAGTACTGTGATATTTATCCTGCATGTATGCTAGTCTTTAATGGGATAAGTACTGTGATATTTATTATGTATGCTAGTGCTTAGTGGTATCAGTACTCTGATATTTATCCTGCATGTAGGCTAGCCTTAGTGGAATCAGTACTGTGATATTTATCCTGCATGTATGCAAGTCTTTAGTGGGATCAGTACTGTGATATTTATCATGTATGTATGTATGCTAGTCCTTGATTGGATCAGTACTGTGATATTTATCATGCATGTATGCTAGTCCTTAGTGGGATCAGTACTGTGATATTTATCATGTATGATAGTCCTTGGTGGGATCAGGACTGTGATATTTAACCTGCATGTATATTAGTCCTTAGTGGTATCAGTACTATGATATTTATCATGTATGCTAGACCTTAGTGGAATCAATACTGTGATATTTATCCTGCATGTATGCTAGTCCTTAGTGAGATCAGTACTGTGATATTTATCCTGCATGTATGCTAGTCCTTAGTGGAATCAGTACTGTAATATTTATCCTGTATGTATTCCAGTCCTTAATGGGATCAGTACTGTGATATTTATCATGTATGCTAGTCCTTAGTGGGATCAGTACTGTGATATTTATCATGTATGCTAGTCCTTAGTGGAATCAATACTGTGATATTTATTCTGCTTGTATACTAGTCTTTAGTGGGGTCAGTACTGTGATATTTATGATGTATGCTAGCCTTAGTAGGATCAGTACTGTGATATTTATCCTGCATGTATGCTATCCTTAGTGGATTCAGTACTGTGATATTTATCATGTATGCTAGTCCTTAGTGGGATCAGTACTGTAATATTTATCATGTATGCTAGCCTTAGTGGGATCAGTACTGTGATATTTATTCTGCATGTATACTAGTCGTTAGTGGGTTCAGTACTGTGATAATTATCCAGCATGTGTACTAGTCCTTAGTGGTATCAGCACTGTGATTATTTATCATGTATGCTAGTCCTTAGTGGGATCAGTAGTGTGATATTTATCATGTATGCTAGTCCTTAGTCGGATCAGTATTGTGATATTTATCATGTATGCTAGTCCTTCGTGGGATCAATACTGTGAGCTAGTCCTTAGTGGGATCAGTACTGTGATATTTATCCTGCATGTATGCTAGCCTTAGTGGGATCAGTACTGTGGTATTTCTCCTGCATCTATACTAGCCTTAGTCGGATCAGTACTGTGATATTTATACTGCATGTATGTTAGCCTTAGTGTGATCAGTACTGTGATATTTATCATGTATACTAGTCCTTAGTGGGATCAGTACTGTGATTATTTATCATGTATGCTAGTCCTTAGTGGGATCAATACTGTGAGCTAGTCCTTATTGGGATCAGTACTGTGATATTTATCATGTATGCTAGTCCTTAGTGGGATCAGTACTGTGATATTTATCCTGCATGTATGCTAGTCCTTAGTGTGGTCAGTAGTGTTATATTTATCATGTATGCTAGTCCTTAGTGGGATCAGTACAGTGATATTTATCCTGCATGTATGCTAGTCCTTAGTGGAATGAGTACTGTAATATTTATCCTGCATGTATTCTAGTCCTTAATGGGATCAGTACTGTGATATTTATCATGTATGCTAGACCTTAGTGGAATCAATACTGTGATATTTATCCTGCATGTATGCTAGTCCTTAGTGAGATCAGTACTGTGATATTTATCCTGCATGTATGCTAGTCCTTAGTAGAATCAGTACTGTAATATTTATCCTGTATGTATTCCAGTCCTTAATGGGATCAGTACTGTGATATTTATCATTTATGCTAGTCCTTAGTGGGATCAGTACTGTGATATTTATCATGTATGCTAGTCCTTAGTGGAATCAATACTGTGATATTTATTCTGATTGTATACTAGTCTTTAGTGGGGTCAGTACTGTGATATTTATGATGTATGCTAGCCTTAGTAGGATCAGTACTGTGATATTTATCCTGCATATATGCTAGTCCTTAGTGGAATCAGTACTGTAATATTTATCCTGCATGTATTCTAGTCCTTAATGGGATCAGTACTGTGATATTTATCATGTATTCTAGTCATTCGTGGGATCAGTACTATGAGCTAGTCCTTAGTGTGATCAGTACTGTGATATTTATCATGTATGCTAGTCCTTAGTGGGATCAGTACTGTGATATTTATCCTGCATGTATGCTAGTCCTTAGTAAGTAGTGTTACATTTATCATGTATGCTAGTCCTTAATAGGATCAGTACTGTGATATTTATCCTGCATGTATGCTAGTCCTTAGTGGAATCAGTACTGTAATATTTATCCTGCATGCATACTAGTCCTTAGTGGGATCAGTACTGGATATTTATCATTTATGCATGTCCTTAGTGGGATAAGTACTTTGTTGTTTATCATGCATATATTTATCCTTCATGTATGCTAGTCCTTAGTGGGTTCAGTACTGTGATATTTATTCTGCATGTATTCTAGTCCTTAATGGGATCAGTACTGTGATATTTATTATGTATGCTAGTGCTTAGTGGGATCAGTACTGTGAGATTTGTCCTGCATGTATGCTAGCCTTAGTGGGATCAGTACTGTGATATTTATCCCGCATGCATGCTAGTCCTTAGGGGGATCAGTACTTTGATATTTATCATGTATTCTAGTCATTAGTGGGATCAGTACTGTGATATTTATCCTGCATGTATGCTAGTCCTTAGTGGGATCATTACTATGAAATTTATCATGTATGCTAGTCTTTAGTGGGATCAGTACTGTGATATTTATCCTTCTTGTGTACGAGTCCTTAGTGGGATCAGTACTGTGATATTTATCATGTATGCTAGTCCTTAGTGGGATCAGTGCTGTGATATTTATCCTGCATGTACATGTATGCTAGTCCTTAGTTGGATCAGTACTGTGATATTTGTCCTGCATATATGCTAGCCTTAGTGGGATCAGTTCTGTGATATTTATCATGTATGCTATTCCTTAGTGGGATCAGTACTGTGATGTTTATCATGTGTGCTGGTCCTTAGTGGAATCAGTACTGTGATATTTATCCTGCATGTATGCTAGCCTTAGTGGGATCAGTACTGTGATGTTTATCATGTATGCTAGTACTTAGTGGGATCAGTACTGTGATATTTATCCTGCATCTATGCTATCCTTAGTGGGATCAGTACTGTGATATTTATCCTGCATGTATGCTAGCCTTAGTGGGATCGGTATTGTAATATTTATCTTGCATTTATGCTATCCTTAGTGGGATCAGTACTGTTATAGTTATCCTGCATGGGTGCTAGCCTTAGTGGGATCAGTACTGTGATATTTTTCATGTATGCTAGTCCTTAGTTGGATCAGTACTGTAATATTTATAATGTATGCTAGCCTTAGTGGGATCAGTACTGTGATATTTATTGTGTATGCTAGTCCTTAGTGAGATCAGTACTGTGATATTTATCCTGCATGTATGGTAGTCCTTAATGGGATAAGTACTGTGATATTTATTATGTATGCTAGTGCTTAGTGGGATCAGTACTGTGATATTTATCCTGCATGTATGTTAGCCTTAGTGGGATCCGTACTGTAAAATTTATCCTGCATGTATGCTAGTCCTTAGTGGGATCAGTACTGTGATATTTATCATGTATGCTAGTCCTTAGTGGGATCAGTAATGTGATATTTATCCTGCATGTATGCTAGTCCTTAGTGGGATCAGTACTGTGATATTTATCCTGCATGTATGCTAGTCCTTAGTGGAATCACTACTGTAATATTTATCCTGCATGTATTCTAGACCTTAGTGGGATCAGTATTGTGATATTTATCATGTATGCTAGTCCTTAGTGGGATCAGTACTGTGATATTTATCATGTATGCTAGTCCTTAGTGGAATCAATACTGTGATATTTATCCTGCATGTATGCTAGCCTTAGTGGGATCGGTACTGTGATGTTTGTCACGCATGTATGCTAGCCTTGGTGGAATCAGTACTGTGATATTTATCCTGCATGTATGCTAGTCTTTAGTGAGGTCAGTACTGTGATATTTATCATGTATACTAACCTTAGTAGGATCAGTACTGTGATATTTGTCCTGCATGTATGCTATCCTTAGTGAGATCAGTACTGTGATATTTATCCTGCATGTATACTAGCCTTAGTGGGATCAGTACTGTGATATTTATCCAGCATGTGTAATAGTCCTTAGTGGTATCAGTACTGTGATTATTTATCATGGATACTAGTCCTTAGTGGTATCAGTACTGTGATTATTTATCATGGATGCTAGTCCTTAGTGTGATCAGTACTGTGATATTTATCATGTATGCTAGTCCTTGATGGGATCAGTACTGTGATATTTATCATGTATGCTAGTCCTTTGTGGGATCAATACTGTGAGCTAGTCCTTAGTGGGATCAGTACTTTGATATTTATCATGTATGCTAGTCCTTAGTGGGATCAGTACTGTGATATTTATCCTGCATGTATGCTAGTCCTTAGTGGGGTCAGTACTGTGATATTTATCCTGCATATATGCTAGTCCTTAGTAGGATGAGTACTGTGATATTTATCATGTATGCTAGTCCTTAGTTGGATCAATACTGTGATATTTATCCTGCTTGTATACTAGTCCATAGTGGGATCAGTACTGTGATATTTATCATTTATGCAAGTCCTTAGTGGGATTAGTACTGTGATATTTATCCTGCATATATTTATGCTGCATGTATGCTAGTCCTTAGTGCTATCAGTACTGTGATATTTATCCTGCATGTATGCTAGTCCTTAGTGGGATCAGTACTGTGATATTTATCCTGCATGTATTCTAGCCTTAGTGGGATCAGTACTGTGATATTTATCCTGCATGTATGCTAGTCGTTAGTGGGGTTAGTACTGTGATACTTATCATGTATACTAGTCCTTAGTGGGATCAATACTGTGGTATTTATCCTGCATGTATGCTAGTCCTTATTGGGATCAGTACTGTGATATTTATCCTGCATGTATGCGTGCCCTTAGTGGGATCAGTTCTGTGCTATTTATCATGTATACTAGTCCTTAGTGGGATCAGTACTGTGATATTTATTCTGCACGTATACTAGTCCTTAGTGGGATCAGTACTGTGATATTTATCATGTATGCTAGTCCTTTGTGGGATCAGTACTGTGTTATTTATCCTGCATGTATGCTAGTCTTTAGTGGGATCAGTGCTGTGATATTTGTTCTGCATTTGTTCTAGTCCTTAATGGGATCAGTACTGTGATATTTATCATGTATGCTAGTGCTTAGTTGGATCAGTACTGTGATATTTATCCTATATGTATGCTAGCCTTAGTAGGATCAGTACTGTGATATTTATCATGTATGCTAGTCCTTAGTGGAATCAGTACTGTGATATTTATCATGTATGCTAGTTCTTAGTGGAATCAGTACTGTGATATTTCTCCTGCATGTATGCTAGCTTTAGTGTGATCAGTACTGTGATGTTTATCATGTGTGCTAGTCCTTAGTGGGATCAGTACTGTGATATTCATCATGTATGCTAGCTTTAGTGGGATCAGTACTGTGATGTTTATCATGCATGTTTGCTAGCCTTGGTGGAATCAGTACTGTGATATTTATTCTGCATGTATGCTAGTCTTTAGTGGGATCAGTACTGTGATATTTATCATGTATGCTAGCCTTAGTAGGATCAGTACAGTGATGTTTATCCTGCATGTATGCTATCCTTAGTGGGATCAGTATTGTGATATTTATCCTGCATGTATGCTAGCCTTAGTGGGATCAGTACTGTGATATTTATCCTGCATGTACGCTAGCCTTAGTGGGATCAGGGGTCTACTTTATTCCTGTGAAATCCAAATTGCTCGAATACAACTCGCGCGAACCATAATGAGCGAAACGCGAATACGTCGAACGCACTAAGCCGTGAAATTCGAGATCTCGATCTCTCATAGTTGGCCAACCCCACCGCCCGCAACATACTACTTACCGAAACACAGTAAAAAACAACACATACACACACTAACCAAAACCCTACTTCTAATCCTAAAGTAAAGCACCAAAATCCTACTTCTAACCATACACTAAACCCTACATACACAACTATCCATACACTATCCTCAACCCCTCTCTAACCCTAAGGTCCGTAACTACCGCACACTTACCCTACTGAGCTATACCGAAACAAACTAAATATTCCACACACATACACTTAACAAAACCCTACACTAAACATTACATACATTACCTACCTATGCATTTACCTTAACCCGCACCCTAACCCTAAGGTCCGTAACTATCGCACACTTACCTTACGGAGCTATTCCGCAGACAGGCCAGCTATGCAAATTCGATATTTCCACTTTTATGGTTTACTGCATTTGACGTACTTGCGTTTCGCTTGTTATGTGTCAAGCGAATTGTATTCGAGCGTTTCGGGCTTTCGCCGCAATAAAGTAGACTCATGGGATCAGTACTGTGATATCTATTCTGCATGTATGCTAGCCTTAGTGGGATCAGTACTGTGATATTTATTCTGCACATATACTAGTCCTTAGTGGGATCAGTACTGTGATATTTATCATGTATGCTAGTCCTTTGTGGGATCAGTACTGTGTTATTTATCCTGCATGTATGCTAGTCTTTAGTGGGATCAGTGCTGTGATATTTGTTCTGCATTTGTTCTAGTCCTTAATGGGATCAGTACTGTGATATTTATCATGTATGCTAGTGCTTAGTGGGATCAGTACTGTGATATTTATCCTATATGTATGCTAGCCTTAGTAGGATCAGTACTGTGATATTTATCATGTATGCTAGCTTTAGTGGGATCAGTACTGTGATGTTTATCATGCATGTATGCTAGCCTTGGTGGAATCAGTACTGTGATATTTATTCTGCATGTATGCTAGTCTTTAGTGGGATCAGTACTGTGATATTTATCATGTATGCTAGCCTTAGTAGGATCAGTACAGTGATGTTTATCCTGCATGTATGCTATCCTTAGTGGGATCAGTATTGTGATATTTATCCTGCATGTATGCTAGCCTTAGTGGGATCAGTACTGTGATATTTTTCCTGCATGTGTACTAGTCCTTTGTGGGATCAGTACTGTGATTATTTATTATGTATGCTACTCCTTAATGGGATCAGTACTGTGATATTTATCATGTATGCTAGTCATTAGTGGGATTAGTGCTGTGATAATTATCCTGCATGCACGCTAGTCCTTAGTGGGATCAGTACTGTGATATTTGTCCTGCATGTATGCTACTCCTTAATGGGATCAGTACTGTGATATTTATCATGTATGCTAGTCATTAGTGGGATTAGTGCTGTGATAATTATCCTGCATGCACGCTAGTCCTTAGTGGGATCAGTACTGTGATATTTATCCTGCATGTATGCGTGCCCTTAGTGGGATCAGTGCTGTAATATTCATCATGTATACTAGTCCTTAGTGTGATCAGTACTGTGATATTTATCCTGCATGTATGCGTGCCCTTAGTGGGATCAGCGCTGATATTTATCATGTATAGTAGTCCTTAGTGGGATCAGTACTGTGATATTTATCATGTGTGCTAGTCATTAGTGGGATTAGTGCTGTGATAATTATCCTGCATGTAAGCTAACTCTTAATGGGATCAGTACTGTGATATTTATCCTGCATGTATGCTAGCCCTTAGTGGGATCAGTACTGTGATATTTATCATGTATACTAGTCCTTAGTGGGATCAGTACTGTGATATTTATCCTGCATGTATGATAGCCGTAGTGGAATCTGTACTGTGATACTTTTATTATCCCCACACTTCCTAGCAGAGAACTGAGGTGGTGGAATTCCAACTCATGCAATACTTGGTGGACCACAGCGGTTAATTTGGATTGAACAAAATCAGTATAATGTTCTTAATTTAGTTGTTTTGTTTTTCTGTCTATTTTAGTATTTGGTGACTACAGGTTTGCACTGCAAAGAGTAATTGTTCCTAAATCTGAGTTTAGTGCAGTCCAAATGTATGTACCCTAGTGTAGTATTGCATCTCTACTCATCCCTAAAGTAGAACTACAGAATACCTCGGAAGGTTCACAGAAACATTAGCCAGGTGGCAAAACTTTAGTATAACATCACTGTGGTGCATTGCAAAGAGTATTGATGTTTTGGCCTTGCCTGTACCTAGAAGACCTTGACTTTTAACCTGCGTGCACTTGAGGATTTCCCCAGGAGGAATGAGAGTGATTCATCTGCACCAGCTCACTTACCTTGGAAGGAGGGATCTAGCGGAGTCTCAAAGGAGCATGATCCAAGGAAGGCATGGAAGTAGAGCTCCTAGAGCAGGGACTCTGGTGAAAACAGATCCACCAGGAAATGCACAGCTGTTTGAGTTCTCATATACAGAAACTTTATCCATTGTTAAAGCTTGTTTTCCACCAAAGTACCAGCTAATGTGTGAAACCTCTGTGCACACACAAAAAATGAAAACATGTCACCTGAAGTCATACCTTGTGAAAACTACAAAAAAAGTTTGTTCAGACTCCTTTGAAGTTTGACAGTTGAAATTCATGCAAATTATATTCATTGTAGCAGTCCTAATGTTTTAATTTAAATGACTTACTATGCAAATAACCTAACTGTATGCTGACTTAAAATGCAGTGTAAATACTACACCTGTGTTACTTCTGCTGCATCACAGCTGAATATACTTCTGCTGCATCACAGCTGAATATACTTCTGCTGCATCACAGCTGAATATACTTCTGCTGCTACCTCTCCTCCAGCCTCTGTTTACTCAGTCATCCTGTAATTCACTAGCCTTTCATTTCCTCTTCAAGCAAGACCTTTGCATGGTGAGGATACTTGCCTAGTGAAAGTGGTAGTTTTCTTGCTTCCTTGCCTATCTAGTTCTTTCTCCTCCTTGCAGCAAAGCCTGCTGTTTCTCCACCTTTGAGATGGCTCACATCTCCTTATTTAGAGTCTGTAGAACTCTGTATGTGAACAGGTAAGAGCCCTCACTCTGTGAGTAATAATGTGTCAGTCTGAAGAAACAACACAGTGTATTTTGGATTTTTACTTGTTTTTATTTTATTGTTTTTAAAGTCCAGTATCGGGTGTTTGTTCATTTATTTGAATAAGCAAGAGTGTATTAGGTTGCTATATTAACAAGTATGCTTTCTACAACTTTCTCTTCTGTCACTAATGACATAATAGAAAATGTATTTAAAATGTTTATTCGTTAATGTACAAACCTATTAACTTATTGATAGATTAATAAAAGCAGAGCTTAAAAAATATTAAGTGTTACTAGGTAATCATGCTCACTTATGAACAACCTGCTAACAAAAACAAATCAACAACAAAACAATTGACAGTTTACAAGCTGTTGTAAGTGATGTTATTGCAATCTCAATTGCTTAATGACTGCTTGTAGACTGCAGACTATTCTTATTTCAGAAGGAGGCATATATTGGTTGACACCCTCACACAAACTGGCACCTTTATCCCATCATTTCTACAGCTCTTCTGAACATCAAATTGTCATTTATTTAATTGCCATATTTGATCTGATATCATGTGCATCCATTTGTTCTAAAGCTGATAGGCAAACTAACTTAGGACAGTATTTATTATTCCCACTTTCGAAGTTGTGCCATAGCATTCCATTTTGATCCCTCATTTGGTGATACCTGTGTGGTTTTCTTGTGCTGATTGTGCATTTCCTTGCAGCTACCAGTAACATCAAATGGAGAGGACACTGACTGTAATTAACACATGCTGTGATGGGAGTATTAAAAATTATTATACCTGCTTACATAAAACTAAAATATATGATCACTGTATTTGAAAACAATGATAAATTTGTAACCAGAAAGTGTTCAATAAGGGACAGCCAAAAGGGATGCAATTCTGAGTATGTTTAACATTATCAGAACATCTCCAACAAGCTACTCAAGTCATGGGGAATGTATTCAGTATAATAAAACCCTTTGTAAAAAAAATCTCTAGAAAAAATGGATATGTTGTATGAGGAGCACTCAGAATAACAGTTTTGTGTTTGTTCATGGAGTCCTTGTCATAATGATCCATAACTGAATATGGATATTATTTTCAAGATCTCATTAAATGGTAATAAATAATAGGTAAATATGTATTTCAAATGTAAGTGCCTTTTTTAGTTTAAATCCAGAGGAGAACTATTTCAAGTATTTTAGCCTATTGTTATGCTGTTATACCTATACAATTCGTTTAACAGACTAGTCGCATTGTGTTGAAATTTACTGTGGATCTGGCCTGCCAAGACAGATTGTTCAACCTTAAACTAGTCAATCCAATACTGAAAATCTCTATTCCACTATTCTAAAGAAGTCCTGTACGTTAAAACATAGTCCAGTATATTTTTCGTAGGAATTAATAAGTGTAGTTAATATTTAAGTGAAGGGTTGGAGAATAAGGTCAGAGTTATTATCTTAAAGCTATTTAAATGTAGTTTACGTTCTTGACCATTTCTGAAAGGTCTTTGCATTGCTTTGGAAATGGCTGTCTGGAACATGTCTGTTGCATCTAGTGATGTCTGCTGTGCTTCATATTTCAAAGTATTTTCTTCTCGGCTTTGACTATGTTTTTTTTTGTAAAATCATGAAAGGTATTTAGTCAGTAAAATGTACTTTTTAATGTTGTGGCATACGAGTACAGCTGAATGTTAAGAAAAGCCAGGCTATATCTTTCCACTTAATGTCTAGAGTCTTTGGGAGTACCAAAGGAATTTAAGTACTCATCTAATATATGCTGTTACAAAGATGGAGAAGGTAAAAAATGATATAATATGTAAAATAAACAAAATGTTTGATATTAAGATCATAACCATATTGTGTCTGAGACATGATGTCAAGATATTCATCTCAGAATGTGAAGCTCAAGAGGTGATTTTTGACATCCATGTCAAAAATACATAATTGAGTTGGGACTTGTTCCATGTTCTACTAGTTACAGTGGAAGAAAACTGTAGGAGTGTGAAGTGTTTTACAATTTGAAAGCTGTGAAGTACTTACTATTATTAATAGGCAGAAGGTAAAAGCAAAGTTGGCCTTGAAACCTGTTAAACACGTCACTGTGACACATTTCATATTTTTTTTTTTTTTTTTTGATATTGAAGTGTTTAACAGCTTTTGACAGATTGGAGTTTAAACATGCTGATAAGTATTTAACATTTCCTTCTTATTTCTCCCAGAATTGCAGCATAATCACAACACTCCATGAACTAGATTATAGTTGTTTTTAGTCATTGCCTAAGAGGGATAAAGTGACAACTCGCTCAGGCTCACATGCCAGAATAGCCTTGTTTTTTCTAATACTTTCTGCTGATGCTTCAGTGAATAACGTGAATAGACAGGGGGTAGTAGACAACCACATTTTATACTTCTGCTAGTAGGAATGGACTAGGGGAAGTATGATCCTCTTCTAACCCCTGCAAAAGAATTGTCTGTAAATGTTGCTGATACTTTCATTTTGTTTTGAGCTAAACTAATATATTTCCAATTAACAGTGTCAGAACAAGTTGTTTCTGAGTATACACTAAGTACAAGTTTCCTTAATGGAACTGGATTCTCTCTCTATTAATGGTAGGACTGTCTTTCTCTTGTCTTGAGTTTGTCTTCCCTAGACAAATCTACTTTAATCAGAATTAACCACTACTTGTGTAGTTGGTTTTAAAATGTTTGCAAATGTCTGCATGAACAATTATAGCCAATATTTGTAAGTGCTGTTGATATGTATGAATGCAAATTCTAGGAGTTTGCTAAGAAGTGTGAGCCAGAAGAAATACTATTAATCTCAAGGATATTCTTAGAGAGTAAAACATTATTATTACAGATATTCTAGTGTTGAGAGTAGTCGATGTTCATCGGTTACCCTGCTGCAGTCATCACACTTGGATTATCCTGCCGTCAGGCGGTCCTGCAGTCGGCCTGAGTTCCAAAGTCTTGGTCCGGCGTCGGTTGCTGTCGCTTCTTCCCTGGCGTCAGTGCGCCAGGGGTGTATAAGAGGCATCCAACGCCATTTTCTTCAGTCTTTCTTGCCGTGCGGTGCCCGAAGCAGAAGCAGTTCGCAAGTGCCGGCCGGCCGACACCTGAGATTTTCAAATCGAATTTCAGTCCGAAGTCTTCAATAAAGCTAAGTACCCCATTGGGGAAACTTTTCTTGCCTCAGTCCGATGTCAGAAAAAGTTAACAACTGCATTTCTTGTGGGAAGCAAATACCTCATAAGGACTTCCATTCTTATTGTATTCCTTGCCTAGGCCCAGACCACGACGTCACAGGTTGTCGGTTTTGTGCTAGGTTTAATAAACGAACTATCAAACGCTGTTTTGGCTTCGCACGACATTACTTTGGTAGAAAATTTAATTATATCATGCCGTCGGAGCAGCCGACGACCGGCATGTATAAAAAACGCAAGGATAAGGACAGACAGCCTAGGAACAAGCCAGATTCTGAGGCCTCTGCTGGGCCTGTCGCCGGTTCTCCGGTTTTCAGTGAGGTACCTACGCAGCCCCTGATGACCGCAGAATTGGAACCCCAGACAGCTGCGGATTCTCAAGCGGAGTGTACTAGGCTGTCGCAGCCATCTTCTTTAGGCCCTTCCGACACCGGAGCAGAAAGAGATCCTGGTGCAGTTGACACACCTTTGGTTGCAGAAGGTGTCTTCAGACCGACTACACTCACCATTAAATCTTATGCTAAGCTTAAAACTCCATTAAAGCCAAAAAAGACTGTACATCAGTCTACAGTTCAAGGCCCCATGCCTAAGAATCAGATGCTTAAGATGGCTGAAGATCTGATTACCCTAATCCCCCTCCAGATAAAAGACCAAGACAAGAGGAGGATTATGCTTCCTCTGACCAGGGTTCAATTTCCTCGGATTCTTCTGAGGAACAGGATTACACTTTTCCCCCTTATGAAGACTCTGATGCTGAAGACTCTATTCCCTCAGCATCTCCCCCTGAAGACTACTCCTTTGGGGAAAATTTACATACCATGAGGGAACATTTCCACTGGGAAGGCCAGGACTACTCTGATTCTAAGAAAAGGCTCCGAGAGTTCCTTTTACTACCCCAGTACAGACCACTTACTATCCCTCCAGTTTTAGACATTGTGGATGATGTTTACTTGGAGTCTAGTCTAAATCCAGACTCTCTACCAACTGCTCCAGCCAAACCAGACAGGTACTACAGAGTACCTGACTCACACAAATTCCTTTATAAAAGTCCTATGGCTGACCCAGAAACAATTTCCCAGGGACCCAAAGGGGCTAAAGCTTCTATGGCTAAAAATCCTGTACCCTCTGAAAGGGATTCCAGAGCCCTAGATAGATGGGGTAAGAAGATATACACCTCAGCTACTCTGGCTATGAGAGCATTAAATTGTCAGTTTCACATGCTGAAATATTAGCAATTCCTAATGTCTCGATTAAAACAAAAAATGAGCACACATTCTGAACAGTCTGAATTCTAGGAAATGCAGGATCTGTTGCATGCAGCTGAACAGGTGGGCAAACATAGGTTCATAGGTTCATACTAGGCTATCTGCCCTAGGGCATTTATAAGCCTAGCCAGAATGTGTTTGGCTTTCGCCACCCATTTTAAATTTATTTTGCTATGCCCTTTTCCGAGGTTAGTATACTGTGCCTCTGTCTAACAGTGACACAGAAGTGACACCCGGGGTAAACCTACGATCTCCCATCCACTCATCAAGATTCCTCTTGAAGAGAGTTAATGAGGGACTCTGCCTAACCTGGACTGGGATTTTATTCCAGAGTGAAGGGAGCCTCTGGGTTATGAATCTGTCCCTCCAGCATGTCCTATTTATTTCAGTGCTGAGGTTCAAGTCTCTCGAGCTTGCAGCTCGATGGGATTTGGATTTTCTGAGGTGCAGCATGTCCATTAATTCCGGGTTGGACATGGCTTTATACGTCAGGCACAGATCGCCTCTGAACAGGCGGTATGCCACTGAGTAAAGCTGGAGTTTCTTTAACCGGGCAGCATATGGCATCTGTTTGAGCCCTTTGATCCTCTTGGTGAGGTACTTTTGGGGTCTTTCCAGTTGCTGCAGGTATCTGGTAAGGTACATCCCAAAAGGGGCATTGTACTCAATTATGGGCCTGATGAGGGATGAGTAAAGAGGCACGATGACCTCCCCTGATCTAGATGTGAATCCCTTCATGATTAGGTGGGCTATATAAAATGTTTTTCTAACCACTTTGGCCACGTGGTTGTCAAATGAGAGATTGCTATCAACCTGGGTCCCCAGGTCCTTAATTACTTCTTCTGTACTTAATGGATTACCACCTATGTGGTAATTTGTGGGCACTTTGTTTTTACCAAAGGGGATGACTATACACTTTTTGGCATTTAGCTTGAGGCCATGGCTCTGGCACCAGTTGTCTGTTTCTATGATGCCCTTTTGGAGGATGCTTGTGTCAGCTGGAGAGTCGATTATGGCGCCCAGTTTGCAGTCGTCTGCAAACTTGGTCAGCCACAGTCCTTCCGTGTTGGCCTGTACCTCCGAGAAATATATACCGAACAAGAGAGGTCCCAGGACTGAGCCTTGTGGGACACCACTTGTAACTGGTTTGGAGTCTGACATGGCTCCAGCAATTCTAACCATGTGGGTTCTGTCCTTGAGCCAGTTTGCAATCCATCTAGTGACATAGGGGTTTATATTTAAGCTGGTGAGCTTATCTATAATGCCCGAGTGGGGTATTGTATCGAAGGCTTTTGCGAGGTCCAGGTAGGCTGTGTGGACCACCTTCCCTCGTCAATGGCCTTGGTGACTGTTTCAAAGAAATCAACCAGGTTTAAGAGGCAGGATCTGCCCTTAACAAAGCCAAACTGGGTAGGATCCAGTGTCTGTAGGTCCCCAATATCTTTATTTATGAGGTCCATGATGATCCTTTCCATAGCTTTGCAGACCAAGCTAGTCAGGCTTATGGGGCGATAGTTTCCAGGATCCGTTGAGGCACCACCTTTATGAAGAGGGACCACTGTTGCTGTACGCCACTCTTTGGGCACATATCCTGTAGTAAGGCTGAGATTGAACAGTAGTTTCATGTTTGGGTTTAGCTCTTCTTGGAGTTCATGTAGGACGCAGCCCAGGACACCGTCTGGTCCCATTGATGCTGTGTTTTTGCTTTGGAGAGGGCGGCTCTTACCTGAGCATCTGAGATGTCAGGGGGCAGCACTCTGCTGGGATAGATATTTGCCCTTTTGGTGGGGGGGGAGTTTGCGCTGAACCTGTCAGCTAGGATGTTGGCAATGTCTGTGGGTTCAGTGTATTTTTTGTCATTTTGGACTAATTCTGAGCATATCTGGGAATTACCACCCAGGTTTCTAACATAACTAAAGAATGCCTTGTGATTATCCTTAGTGTCCTGTGCAATTTTTCTCTCAAAGCTGGCCTTAGACAATTTTATGAGTGCCCGTAGTTTTTTGCTAATACTGATCAGTGATGCCTTCCCTTTTTGGGATTTTGCTCTATCATTTAGTAGCTTACTCCTTCTATTGTATAGTTTGTTTATGGCTGGGATCCACCAGACAGGACGTCTGCCTTTGGAGGATTGGGTCTTGGTTTTATTTGGGATCGCATGATCCATGCATTCCTGAAGGTGTTCATCGAATGCGTTTATAAAGGATTCTGCGGTCTGGGCCGCATTTTCCACAGGCCCGGTGGCTTTGAAGGATTCCACCTCGGTTTTGAGGAGTGTGAAATTTGCTTTAGAGAAATTTTTCACTGTGATTTTCTGGGCAGGGGGTGGGGTCGGGATGTGAATATCCAGTGAGATTAGTTTATGGTCTGATCTTACCAGTGAGGGATACACTTCTGGTCTGGAGCATAGAGTCCCCATGTTGGTGATGATCAGGTCCAGTATTTTTTCCCCTCTTGTGGAAGTGGTAACAAGTTGTTCCATAGCATTTGAATTTATAAATTCTAGGAACCTTTGGGCTAGGGTATTGGAGCTAGAGTAATGCTCCCAGTGTATGTTTGGGTAGTTGAAGTCGCCCAATATAATGGTGTTTGGAGAGAGACCTTCATATTTTCCAGTGTTCTCAGGAAGGCCGAGTGGGGTTCCTGGGTTTGGGAGGGTGGTCTGTAGCAGGCTGTAAACTGGAAGGCAGTTTTACCCACTGTTAGTTGCACATGGATAGTCTCTGATGCTTCGTGCTTTGCCACCAACCTGGAGGTGTGGGTATCTTTGATGAATATCGATACTCCCCCTCCTTTTGTGGTTCGGTCCAAGTTTTGGGGCCGAAAAGCATGGTATGAGGTATAGCCTGGTAGTGCTGGGGTGCTCTCGGGAGCCCTGAACCAGGTTTCTGTTACTGCACAGATATCGATGTTCTCCATGCTAAGGAGAGTTTCGAGTGCGTGCATCTTGAGGTTTAGACTTCTGGCGTTGAGTAGCATTACTCTTAGTTTCTTATCCCTTGTGGTACCTATGGAGGTGGGTTTGTCTTTTGAGCCTTGCCTAAAAAAGGCACTATGGGGTAGCAAGAGCCTTTGCCAATATCCGAAAGCCCAGGGGTGACAGGTGCAAGCCGTCCCTAGCGAAGCATCGTGGCTTGTCGAGCATATCATCCCAAGCTGACAGGCATTGGATCCCCTTTGAATGACACCAGTACTTAAGCCAATTGTTGAAATTGATCATCTTGTCTTCATATTGTGGCATCATTCTTGGTGAGGGTAAGATGCTACTCAAGGTCAGGGTCATACCGGCCTGGGCTACATGCTCAGAGAGCTCCTTTATGTCTCTTTTCATGTAGTCCAGGGAGGTACGTCTCAGGTCATTCACACCAGCATGGACAATGACTGAGTCATGTTTGTACTTGCCTTGGCATGACCTGAGTGCTTGTGTTATGTGGCGGATCCTAGCGCCTGACAGGCTGCTCACCATGACCCTCTCCTTGTTCAGCCTGGTGAGCGGGACGTCAGTGTGCCTGACGATAGAGTCACCTATTACAAGTGTATCAGGTGTGTTGTTTAGTCTTAAGGGCTGTGACTGTTCGTCACACTGGCTTTGTGAGATATATGTTGCACGTGTTTTGTTTTGGGGTAGCGGTTGCTTGGGTGTCTGCTTTGGAGGTCTCTGCTGCTTAGGCAGATCTTTATTTAGAGCCTCCGAGTATGTTTTTGTGTGATTATGTGTATGGTTTGCTGTCGTGGTAGGTCTATGTGAGACTGGAATTGTAGTGAGTGTGGTTTCCTTCTCCTCCTGACTGGTTATGCCAGTACTGAGTTGAGAGAGCTTAGCCTCCAGTTTGGCTATATGGTTGCATCTCTCACATGTGTTGGAATTTGTTGGGAGGAGGAGAGGGTTGTCTGTGTACATGAAGCAGTTGTAACATTGCCTCAAGATTCCCAGATTCACCATTAGCTTCCTGTAGAGCAGCTGTTACTGGCTCTGTTATACATAGACATGCTTGGTTAAAAGAACAAACCCTGCCTGATCATGTTAAAGCAAAATTATTGGATGCACCTTTACAGCAGGATGTATTATTTGGTGTCAAAGCAGAACAGGTTTTAAAGAAAATGGAGGATAAGGCAAAGTCTATGCAGATGGTCAAGGATTTTTTACAGGTCCAACCCCCTTGTTTCAGCAGAAATTGGCCAACAAAAAACTGGTCCTTTCCAGCTTCAGACAGATCACAGATGGGCAAATACAGACGCCCAAGGGACAGAGGTCAGTCACAAGGCCCTTACAAATCTCGCCAATGGGGTACTGCTACCCAGAAAGGAGGAGAGGACAGGCCCCAAGCTATCAGAAGACAAACACAATGACTCAATCCTCAAACTACCAAGCAAATCTCTCTTGGCAGCTCCCTTGGGAGGAAAATTAGCTCTTTTTGCAGGCAAATGGCACATCATCACAAAAGACAAATGGGTCCTAAACATTGTCTCACAAGGATACAGATTCCACTTTCATACCTTGCCAAGGATAAAAGGAATGCCAAACCTGCCACCAAATCAATGGGCAGAGGCACAAAAACAAATTACAGCTCTCATGGACATGAGAGCCATTCAACAGGTACCTACACAGGAGCAAGGACAAGGATTTTACTCAAGACTCTTTCTATTCCCAAGAAAAGACAAAGCATGGAGACCCATTCTGGATCTTTCAGTTCTGAACACCTATCTACAAGTACCAAAATTCAAGATGCTAACACTACAGCAGCTTCTTCCCATGCTGGGCAAGAATGCTTGGCTAGTAACGTTGGACCTCAAGGAGGCATACCTGCATTTCCCTATCAGACAAAATTGCAGAAGATACCTCCGCTTCATTGCAGGTTCAACCCATTATCAATTCTCAGCACTGCCGTTTGGCTTATCTACTGCACCCAGGGTCTTCACAAAATGCCTGGCACCAGTAATTGCATAATGCAGACAAAGAGGAATTCAAATATACCCATACCTGGACGACTGCCTTATTCAAGTAGAAAGCAAGGACATTCTTTTAAAGCATCTGGCATTTATCAAACACCTTCTAAGTTGCCTGGGGTACACAGTAAACGAAAAGAAATCAAAACTAGTGCCCTCACAAAACATAATATTCCTGGGTGCCAGCTTGAATACAACGGCCCAGATGGCTTATCTCACAACAGACAAGTAACAACAGTTGACTGAATACTTCGAAACAATGGCAACAAAGACCCAACTCCCTGCAAGACAAATTCTGCAGGCCTTGGGTTTCATGGCATCTTGCATACTACTAATACCATTTGCAAAACTGCATATGAGGAAATTACAATGGTACCTGAAAAGTGTATGGACTCAGCACAGCCACAGCTTGGAAACAATTATACCACTCATTTCCTGCCTCCAACAGGAGTTTCTATGGTGGGCACAGGCATGTCACCTCAACAAGGGTCAGCCTTTCACCTTACCCACAGCCAGGCAAACTATGACAACAGATGCATCAGACTATGCCTGGGGAGCACACATGGCAGGACAGTGCATTCAGGGCTAATGGACTACAGATCAAAGACATCTGCATATCAATCAAAAAGAAATGCTAGCAGTACAGAATGCCTTAACAGCTTTCAAGGACCTCTTACACCCAGGACAACTAATAATAAAGACGGACAATACCACAGTATTGTGGTACATAAACAAGCAAGGGGGCACACATTCCTACCCTCTATGCAGGCAAGCAATGACCTTGTGGAACACAGCACTGTCTTACCAAGTTCAATAACAAGCACAATACCTGCCAGGAAAGAAAAACACATTGGCAGATGACCTAAGCAGAAACATCATGGATCCCCACAAGTGGAAACTAGATCCACGAGTATTTGCAATGATAACTCAAAAATGGGGATGCCCAGACATAGATCTGTTTGCCCACCCCCAAAACTACCAACTTCAAAAATTTTGCACAAGGACATTCCATCCACAAGCTTGGAAAGTGGACGCCCTCTCATTCATTTGGAAAACATTAACAGTGTATGCCTTTCCTCCACTGCCTCTTCTAGCAAAGGTACTGCTGAAAGTCAGATTGGATATACCACAAATGATACTCATTGCACCAGACTGGCCACGCCAGCACTGGTATCCAATTCTAAGGAACATGGCCCGTGACCCACCATGGATTTTACCACAAATTCCACACCTGCTCACCCAGCGAGACAATCAGATTCTACACAGCCAGCTCAAGACTTTAAACCTGGCTGCATGGCAAATTACCTAAACAACCAGCCAACACTTCTGTCCAAAGCTGTTATGGATGTCATTCTGGAGGCCAGGAGGCCCAGCACCAGGAAAACCTATTCAGACAAATGGAAAAGATTTTGCACCTGGAACCAGGCTAAAGGCCAAAATCCCCCAGATCCAAACATTCCTCAGATTCTACAATATTTAACTGAGATGTTGCACAAAGGACTTTCCTTTTCATCTATTAAGATCCACGCCTCAGCAATTTCAGCTCATTACAACACGGATCCTCCTTTATTTTCACATCCACTCCTATCAGAGGAGCTAAAAACATAAGACTGCCCAGGAGAGCACCAACACCTACTTGGGTTCTCAACTTTGTTCTAGAAAAGCTTACACTGCCGCCCTTTGAACCAGCTTATTCAGCTGATTTAAAATTTATTTCATGGAAAACTGCCCTGCTACTAGCAATAACTTCAGCTAGAAGAGTCTCAGAGCTACAGGCACTAATGGCAGTGGAGCCTTTCCTCATTTTTCATCAAGACAGAGTCTCTCTACGAACTAACCCTTCCTTTATGCCAAAGGTGGTATCCAGTGTGGCCCTAAACCAAACCATTCATTTGCCCACCTTTTTCCCAAATCCCCAGAACAAAGGAGAAAGACTCCTGCACTCTTTGGACATTCACAGGCAATTACGTTACTACTTGGATAAAACTAAGGCTTTCAGAAAATCTGACCAGCTCTTTGTAGCCTTTGCTGCAGGATCACAAGGAAAAGCTATTTCAAAACAGACAATTTCAATATGGATAGGACATTGCATACGTTTCTGCTACACGCATCATGGGAAACTGGTACCTGCTAACATTAGGTCCCACTCCACCAGGGCTGCAGCTACATCAGCAGCCTTTCTCAGGGGGGTGCCAACCAAGGATATTCTGGAAGCTGCAACTTGGAGTTCAGTGCACACCTTCACCAAACACTATCACTTACCTGTATATTCTAAGACTAGAGCTGGTTTTGCAGGGCCTAATAGCTTTTTCTAACCCTGTTTAACTCCACCACCCATCCTTAGCTTTGGGATTCAACCCAAGTGTGATGATTGCAGCAGGGTAACACGATGAACATCGTACAGTTTTGTACCTACCATAAATGTAGATGTTCGAGTGTTCACCCTGCTGCAGTCCAGGTTACGCTCCCTCCATCCCCTCTGAACTAGCTGGACTTATCTATACCATTCTATCCTATACAACCTCTGTGGTGTATTTGCTTGTGCCTGAAGGTATTGTTTTATTTTTATATGTATTTTTTTATATAGCTATATATATATATATATATATATATATATATAAAAAAAAATATATATATATATATATATATATATATATATATATATATTGCCTACCTATTGGGGGAACCTGACATCTGGGGCAAGAAAAACTGAAGAAAATGGCGCTGGATGCCTCTTATATACCCCTGGCGCACTGACGTCAGGGAAGAAGCAACAGCAACCGACGCCGGACCAAGAATTTGGAACTCAGGCCGACTGTGGGACCGCCTGATGGCAGGATAACCCAAGTGTGATGACTGCAGCAGGGTGAACACTCGAACATCTACATTTATGGTAGGTACAAAACTGTACTTTTCTTGTATATTCTAAATGAAATGCCATGAGGTCCATCAGATTCACCATTTTGGGGGATTTAATACACAATTGTATTTTCTGCCACTGTAATTGGTTTAATATGTAGTGAACTTTTTGGCATGGTAATTGATTCTACTCTTTTTACACTTTGGTTTTGAGATAATCCCTAGGATTCAGAAACATGCCAGCTATGATGGCAGTTAGCCTCCCACTATTTATTAGCCTGGTGCTATGTGGCTCAAAACTCATTATCGATTAACAAAGTGAAAACCTGGACCTCTGACTGCACCTAATTACTTATCCAGCTCGTAGCCAAAGTAGGACCTGTGTTGAGGTAGAGAAAGCTGTAGTACCAGTTATGGAATCTGACAAGCACAATTAATACAGGTTGTAAGTGCCTCAGTGTGTATACATGTTCTAATAAGTGATGAGACAAAAAAATAGCAACAGGCTAATGTAAAAGAACCACTGTACTGTATAAATCTATTTTTAACCAGAATAAAGGTTGAAGATAAGAGTATAGAGTAGTGGAAAAAGGGGGCAGCAAACAGAGGAAGCATGTAAGAGAAAAAGATAAGGAAAGAAAATGATGGGGTGCTGGAGAAAGGGTAATACGTTTTGTGGGACAGTTGCCCGTTTTTTTTTCCAAGAGTGAAAGGTGGGAAAGTGAAGGTATTTTAAGAGACTGAGCCTAGGTAGCAGGGGCAAACACATAAATATGTAAGAATGACAAGACAGACTGGGGCATTGCTGTCACACTGAGGAAGGAGGGGGCAATGTATTTAGAGACACAAGACAAAGGGAAGACACTGGTAATCAGGAGGACTGGACAACAACCAAGGTATGGTATTGCCATAAAAGAGAGGAATACCCAACGATGGGGGAGAGGGTGGTTAAGGTCACCTATTCTGTCCTGACTATGTTATCCCCAGGGGAATGTCAAACAGCACTCTGTCTGCCCTCCCCGTTGGTTCCAGAATACAGTGTTTTTGGCAGGGCCAAGAAGGGATGTGACTCTACTAGCCACAGGAGAAGTCTTTCCAGGTGGTCAATGTGGTCATCTGTCCAGCAGTCCACCATTTCCCCCACTACTTCTATCAACTCCCTGTGGGTTAATTACTGCCCACACCTGGCAGAGTCACAGGGGGAAACAAATCTGGTGAAGCATTACCAGGATCAGGGAGGATGGCACATCATTCTTCCAGGCTGGGCTTGATGAAGGGTAATGGAAACAGGCCTAGCCACTGTCACTGCCATGGCAATCGCTGTACATAATTGTAAAGAAAAGGGAGAGATAACATAATAAACAGAAATCTTTTTTTAAAGAAAGGATAGCAACAAATGAAGGTAGAGTGGAAGAAAGTGCTTTATGCCTATGTATAACCTGTATAACGGAGCATCAGGATTAAACACTTGGTACAAAAACAAGTGCAATTGCTAGAAAAACAAACCTCTGAGGGACACGACACTAGTCTGACATCTAGATATTGCAGTGCTGGGATGTGCTACATAACAAGGTGCTTGAATGGAAATATCTTCAAAGTGCCGTACCTTCACTACCCAGAATATACATATCATGTGTATTAGTGTACTCTACCTATAAAACTCTACCTACAAAGTGCTGGAACATCATTCTATCAGCAGGAGAAACTGCCTTTCTGTACCTGTCACTTACTGCAGCACTGGCATATGTGTACAGGCCTAAACCTGAAATGGGTACAGATGTTCTACCTGGCTCACTGAGGACCCAGGCTCAGGAAACCCTAAACATGTCAGTACCAAGACCTGCACATGTATAGAGAACAACACTTTCCACTGTAGAGTTTTCAGATATTCCTGTACCTCTGTCAGAATTAATACAGTAAAAAGTATTTCCTAAAATAAAACATTTCAATAAGTAAAGTGAAAGACATACACAGCCTTGCATTTGGAAAGGCACATCATTGTCATCCAGAATAGGAGACTGTTTTCATGAATAGCCTCCTGAGCTGTGTAGAGAAATGCCTGCATTTACTTAAATGTCTACGCCGAGTGAATCATGATGCAAAACCATCTGTAAACTGTGTTATGCTTACAGTACATCTCAGGTGGTCTTACTTCCCTTCAGCAAATAAGGCCAGGATGGTACAGCTGCCAGTCACTGTAGTGGTGCCTGCACTGCTCATCAGAGTAAAGGTATGCCAGTGGCATCACTTACAGCAATGGCAAGACAGTACCAAACATCCACCTTTTACTGGGGATCCTCATAAGGTTTTACAGCCAAACATTCCCAAAAGTCTTTGTGAAGTAAATAGCGTACAATTTTTGATTCATTACTTCACCACTGGGATGCCTTGACAGAACCAGTGCTGTTGGAAGCCATAGCATGCTTCAGGTCTCCTTCCAAGGAAAATGGCTGGTGTCTCATGGTCATGCCCATTTTCTGTCTTGGCCATTGCTAGGCAACATAGGACATCTCTGTACCACAACATATGTTGGGGTGTAAAACACATAGTGCCAAGTACTAATTTGGGTTCATGAGACTTCAGGAGCCTCTTAGTTTGACTATGGTCTCAGCCCCAAAGCATAAGAAAAGTGATTTCAGAAACATTCATAAATTAGGCCCTCACTTGCATGATCACCTTGTTTTGAGCCTTGAGCCTATGTGATGTAAACATTGGCAGCTTCAGAGAGGCTCATTGTATTACAGAAGAAAAATGTGAAGCACCATCCACTGACATGACTGTTGTTTTTGTGCATGTGCTACCACGTGTTAATGCTATACAGTGACATAAATGTCCTTGTGCGTATACTATCATGTCTTCATGATATATGGTGACATAAATGTCCTTGTGCATATACTATCATGTCTTCATGATATATGGTGACATAAATGTCTTTGTGCATATACTATCATGTCTTCGTGATATACGGTGACATAAATGCCCCTGTGCATGTGCTATCATGCATTCATGATGTGCACTGACAGAAATGTTTTCATGTGCTTGTGCTACCATATGTTCGTGATACACAGGGGCATAAATATTTTCCTTGTGCATGTCCTATGTGTTCATCGGGTTCCTATGAGTAAAACAAAAATGCATTATGTCGAATGTGTTTTCTTCGACACATGTAGAGCAAACAGGCAAAACAGCGAAGCGGCTGTTCAGCAAATTTTTTCCCTGGGAAAGAAGTCGCTTGACCGCTTCGTTGTTTTGCTGTGTTCTGAAATGTAGTGTGGTCCCTTGTCCGGTATAGCTCCTGAGCGTGATTGTGCAATAGTTACTGACCTTAGGGTTAAGGTGCGGGTTAAGGTAAGTGCATATGTATGAAAGTGTTTACTGTTTTATATTTTATGTTAAATGTATGGTTGAGTTACATGTGTATGTGTTTTCAGTTGTTTACTTTTGTTTTGGGGGGTAGAGTTAGGGTTAAGGTAAGTGTGTATGTGTTTGGAGCTGTTTATGTAAATGTGTGAGAGTTACTGACCTTAAGGTTAGGGTGCGGGTTAAGGTAAGTGCATATGGTTTAAAATGTTTACTTTTTTTTTTTTTTTTGTTAAATGTATGTTTGGGTTATGTGCATATGTGTATTTAGTTGTTTACTGGGTTTGATTGGGTATGTGTGTATGTGTTTGGAAGTGTGTAATGTGTTTTTTTTTTGTGGGGGTTGGAACAGCGATTTCTTTCCCTAGGAAAGAAATTGCTGTTCTTTGGATTCAACATTTTCAGCTTTCGCTGAAAATGTGTAGATGTAACATCATTCGCTGTTTTAAGCATTCAATTTTGCAATATAGACCCGTGTTCATCATATGCAGTGACATGAATGTTGTTTCTGTGAATGTGCCACAGTACTCGCACCCTCAGTTACATATGTTCTGCTTGTGATTACCATTCACTTTGGCTATCAGAATAAGCATCTATTGCCTCTCTTGTGGGTTACAGTCATGCAAGAAGCCCACTGTTTCTGTAGATGGATGAGGCAGCGTTAAGCTGCTCAACACCACCCTCCCACAATGCCACTAGCAAAAACAGGTTCTCTAGTGACTGGAATAGCTGCTCAATCTGGGCTGTATCTCTTTCTGCCATGAAAACAGCTTGACCTCAGAAGTCATGATACTAGTTAGCAGAGGTTGTGAGTGGTGAGGGGGATTTGGATGTACCCAAGAGAAGTATTTTTTTTTTTCTTTACTATTTCAACATAACGAAGCCATATTTCAGACAAAAATGGGCAGGCTGTAGCTTTGTATTAAGCAGTATATTTTTAGACTACACAGTTCTAGTACATTTCAGCTTGCTAGCTTTAAGTTTTAAACTAAACTATGTTCAGTGTACTCAGATTCATGTTTATCAGTCTGCATTTGCCACTTTCAGTGCAGCACAGACTTTAGCCTGCTGCACTACTATAATTCATGTATAGATCTCAAAGTGCAGGCTAAGTTTTGTGCAGATCAAGACTTCTAGTGTTAGAGGTATTAAAGTGCAGCTCTTTAGAGTGAATAGTGGAGCTGGTTATGAACTTCAAATATTAGTCAAGAAATGTTGCTCTGTTTTGCATGTTGCTTTATAATTTGAATTTGATAAAACAAGTAGCGTTAGCCACCATCAGAGGATGGTAATATAAGCATTTCACATTAAATAGTTTTGTGTTACACATAAGTAAACTACTGGCATTGTACTGCTGTCTTGTTTTTAATTGCTACACAAGTTTAGTATTTATTTCCATTATGTGACAATGAGAAATCATAGCAGACTGGTGTTGTAGGAACCAACTCACTCTAGTGCTTGATTGCTATGATCTTAAATTAATTGGCCTTAATTATATCAATAAATAATTCACCAAGTGATGCATTTCTTCTACAGTACCAATTTTTTCAACAGTAAGTTTGTAAAACTGAAATTGGTCCTTTTTTGGATAATGAGAAAACATGGCAGTTTTTAGTTATAAAAATATTTTACCACATTACAGTACACTAATGGTGTTGTCATTTACCTTAAATCAAGTATACATTTGCAGTCTATGTCATCTGTGTTTAATATTAGGCTGAGCTCTGTCTTACGGGGTACTATAGTAAACTGCCTATGGTAATACCTGAATATCTTAACAAATGATCATCCTGACCTTTTCATTGCCCAGCCCAGTAAAAAAAAAAAATCACAACATTCCCCATCTCAAAAATGTTTGCAGGCTGGACTTCTGAACTAGAAACTTCTTGGCATAAACAGAAGCATTTTATGTGGCTTAATTCAGCCTTGCTGAGGTATTACTTCTGACTTCTTTATAATGTTAACAATTCCAGTCTTCTTTCACACTGAAACATTTCTGGCATTATTATATGCCCAGCATGGGAAGCACATGAAGTTTAATTGCAGTAGTGTTTTATGTTTATGTTAATGTAAAAAATATTGCACATCTAACAGTGACTATGTTCAAGGATTAGTGATGTTAATAGCACATTTTAGGCATGTAAGGAAGGGCATTTTCATACTTATAGAGTACATTCTCGCCAGTGTAGCAAATCACATGTAAAAATGTCCACTGGAAGAAAATTAGCTTATTCAAAAGTTCACAGAAATGCAAGGTACAAAAAGCCACGTTGTACCACATTGCTTTCTTCAGAGTTTTTATTTTAATGATCACAGCCATCAGTACTCTCCATGTCTTTGGAGGCGTATTTTTTTAGTGTGATAAATGTCAGAAGAATACAATAGCTGGTCTTAAGATTCATTATTACTGATTTTTGCTGAAAAAATTGTTAGGGTTGGGAAGTTGGCATAATGGTTAAGGTGTTTACCTTACGGATACAACTTGCAGGGTTTGAGTCTCACATGGGGTAATTGGCTAGGCTTAAAATAGCCCACAAGGGCAATTAAACATACTAATCTATGGGGTAATTGGCTAGGCTTAAAATAGCCCACAAGGGCAATTAAACATACTAATCTATGAACCTATAATTTCACGTGTCATTCAGAATGCTGTACAAGGCTCAACAGAAAAAATTTGTCCAAATATTTCATCAACAAACTATGATCAATATGGCAACACACATCTCACTGCATAGAAAAGGTATGTGATGGGGTATAGTAGTCATGTTAACATTAAAAATCAAGCTGATTAAAAAATAGTGCTTAAGGCTTTGGCAGTTTTGTTTCATTCAGCCAAAAGATCTGGTACCTTCTGTAAAAAATAGTTTTATTATCTTAAATTATAGGGGATCGGATATTTTTATTTAAAATCATATTCATTTAGATTGTTTTGTCTTTTTTACATGAAATTTATCACTAACTTCTTCAGACATGGTACTTGAAACATGAGTCCTCTATTCCCTGTTTTATCTATCTATATTTATAGCCAACATTTTGTATTCATTCAGTGTTCCTTTATGGTGGTTTTGAACTTGAAAATAGTTATTGTTCGGGAAAATGCATTTAGTTATCCTTAGTCAGTCTGTAGCAGATAGGAGGTAGACTTTGTCATCTCACAGAGGTAATTTATAATTTGGGCTTTTGTTTTAAAGTGTCATTTTGCAGATCCTTGGGAGCATTTACATGCATCCATACATACATGTGAATACTCCCTACAGATGTTTACCACAGTTTGTGACTGGTAAAGGCACTGGTTAAAATTTCATCTCCATGTTATACCAGAAGACAGACAGCCTGCAACACTCAAAATATATACATATATATATATATATATATATATATATATATATATGTATATATATATATATATATATATATATATTCACTTCATAATCTCAAAATACTGAAACATCGAATTTCAGTATCTTGAAACTATGAAACCGAATCCACAAAACACTGAAACTACAAAACCGCAAAATTCAAAACACCGAACAAACCACATACACTACACCATACATACACCACAACACCCATATCACAACAGCATCATCATCTTCTTTCGACTGTTCCCTTTAGGGGTCACCACAGCGGATCACTTATTTCCATTTCTTCCTGTCCTCTGCATCTTGCTCTGTCACACCAACCACCTGCATGTCCTCTCTCACCACATCCATAAACCTTAGGCCTTCCTGTTTTCCTTTTACCTGGTAGCTTCATCCTTAGCATCTTTTTCCCAATATATTCCGCATCCCTCCTCAGCACATGTCCAAACCAATGTAATCTTGCCTCTCTGGCTTTGTCTCCAAACATTCCAACCTGGGCTGACCCTCTAATATACTTATTCCTAATCCTGTCCACCCTCGTCACACCCACTGCAAATCTTAACATCTTTTACTCTGCCACATCCAGCTCAAGCTCCTGTCTTTTTGTCAATGCCACTGTCTCCAACCCATATAACATAGCTGGTCTCACTACCCTCTTGTAGACCTTCTCTTTCACTCGTACTGGTACTCGTCTGTCACAAAGCACTCCTGGCACTCTTCTCCACCCACTCCATCCTGCCTGTACTCTCTTCTTCACCTCTCTTCCACACTCACCATTACTCTGAACTATTGATCCCAAGTATTTAAAACTCATCCACCTTTGCCACTTCTACTCCTTGCATCCTCACCATTCCTCTATTTTCCCTCTCATTCACACACATGTATTCTGTCTTAGTCCTGCTGACCTTCATTCCTCTTCTCTCTAGAGCATATCTCCATCTCTGCAGGGTCTCCTCCACCTGTTCCCTACTCTCACTACAGATCACAATGTCATCTGCAAACATCATAATCCACGGGCCTGTCCATCACCATTGCAAATAAAGGGCTCAGGGCTGATCCTTGATGTAACCCTACCTCCACTTTAAACGCATCCGTCACTCCCACTGCAGACCTCACCGCTGTCACACTACCCTCGTACATATCCTGTACCACTCTTACATACTTCTCTGACACTCCTGACTTCCTCATACAATACCACAACTCCTCTCTAGGCACCCTGTCATATGCTTTCTCTAAGTCTACAAAAACACAATGCAACTCCTTCTGACATTCTCTGTACTTCTCCATCAACACTCTCAGATCAAACATAGCATCTGTAGTGCTCTTTCGTGGCATAAAACCATACTGCCGATCACTAATAATCACGTCCCTTCCGAACCTAGCTTCCACTACTCTTTCCCATAACTTCATGCTGTGACTGATCAATTTAATCCCTCTGTAGTTACTACAGCTCTGCACATCACCCTTATTCTTAAAAATCGGTACCAAAACACTTTTTCTCCATTCCTCAGGCATCCTGTCACTTTCCAAGATTTCATTAAACAATATGGTTAAAAACTCCACTGCCATTTCACCTAAACACCTCCATGCTTCCACAGGTGTGTCATCTGGGCCAACAGCCTTTCCATTCTTCATTCTCTTCATAGCTATCCTTACTTCCTCCTTGCTAATCCATTGTACTTCATGATTCACTATCCCTACATCATCCAACCTTCTCTCCCTCTCATTCTCTTCATTCATCAACCCCTCAAAGTACTCTTTCCATCTCCTCAACACACTCTCCTCGCTTGTGAGTATGTTTCCCTCATTATCCTTTATCACCTTTACCTGCTGCACATCTTTCCTAGCTCGGTCCCTCTGTCTAGCCAATCAATACAGGTCCTTTTCTCCCTCCTTAGTGTCCAACCTTTCATACAACTCTTCATATGCCTTATCCTTCGCCACCTCTCTCTTTGCCATGCACCTCATCTCCTTATACTCCTATCCACCTTCTTCATCTCTCTGACAATCCCACTTCTACTTCTTTTTTACCAACTTCTTTGTCTGTGTACTCTCCTGTACTTCCTCATTCCACTACCATGTCTCCTTGTCGTCCTTCCTCTGTCCAGATGTGATACCAAGCACCTTTCTAGTCATCTCCCTTACTAGCTGTGCTGTAGTTACCCAGCTATTTGGTAACTCTTTACTGCCACCCAGTGCCTGTCTTAACTCATCCCTGAACTCCACCTCACAATTACCCTTTTTCAATTTTCACCATTTGATCCTTGGTGCTGCCCTCAGACTCCTCCTCCTCTTCTTGATCACCAACGTCATCCTACAAACCACCATCCTATGCTGCCTAACTACAGTTTCTCCGGTCACCACTTTACAGTCTCCAATCTCCTTCAAACTGGCCCTCCTACATAAGATATAATCCACCTGTGTGCATCTTCCTCCACTCTTGTATGTCACCCTATGCTCCTCCCTCTTGTTAAAATACGTATTCACCACAGCCATGTCCATCCTTTTCACAAAATCCACTACCATCTGACCTTCTGCATTCCTTTGTTTAACACCATACCTACCCATCACTTCCTCATCCCCTCTGTTCCCATCACCAACATGCCCATTGAAATCTGCTCCAATCACCACTCTCTCACCCTTGGGTGCAATCATCACCACTTCATCCAATTCACTCCAAAATTTTTCTTTCTCATCCATTGCACACCCAACTTGTGGAGCATATGCACTAACAACATTCATCATTACACCATCAATTTCCAGCTTCATAAACATCACTCTATCTGACACTCTTTTCACCTCCAAAACACTCTTAGCATACTGTTCCTTCAGAATAACTCCTATGCCATTTATCTTCCCATCCACACCATGATAAAACAATTTGAACCCACCTCCAATACACTTAGCCTTACTCCCCTTCCATCTGGTCTCTTGCACACACAGTATACCAACCTTTCTTCTGTCCATCATATCAGCTAGCTCTCTCCCTATACCAGTCATACTGCCAACATTCAAAGTTCCGACCCTCACTACCACAGTCCTAGCCTTTCTTCTCTCTTCCTGCCTTCGGCCATGCCTTCTGCCTCTTCTCCTCCTTCAGCCAACAGTAGCCCAATTTCCGCCAGCACCCTGTTGGCTAACAGTACTGGTGGTGGTCGTTGTTAACCTGGGCCTCGACCGATCCGGTATGGAAATATTTACTGGTGTCTGCATGAAATTATTTGGCAAAGTTTTATGCCTGATGCCCTTCCTGACGCAACCCTCCCCATTTATCCGGGCTTGGGACCGGCAAAAAGAAATGCACTGGCTTGTGCATCCCCAGTGGCTGGGTTACCCATATCACAACATAAACAAACAAAAACTACACAGATACACAACTCATACACATATAAGCAGGAGGGCAAACCACCCTGCATCCCTCACACCCCCCTACTTATATATACTAACTCCGAGATCGCACAAACAGGAAACAAAAGCAAACTCACACACACACATTCTCCAGTCCCTCACACACACATCAAACATATCAACACACTCACACACACTCTAACCCCCACTCAAATCCCTTACAAAGCACTCACTTACCTGACAAAACATCTAGATCCACACATGGAACCGCGCACCATAAACACACAATGTCAGACATCATGTAGAGTAAGGCCATAACTGCGAATTCGAATATTATTATGAAATTTTGCTATTTTAAACATTCGGGTTTATAGTCTCGAGATACTAAAATTCGACATTTCAGTATTTTGAGATTATAAATGGCTCATATATATATATATATATATATATATATATATATATATATATATATATATATATATATAGGGTCTATATTAGAACATCAAAGTTTCAAAATTTCGAATGTTCTAATATCGACCCCTATTCAGAGAAAGCTGAAAACATCAAATATACAGAACAACGATTTTTTTCCTAGGGAAAATAATTGCTATTCCAAAACACATAAACACAACACAAGCACACCAAACAAACAGCAAGCCACACACATACACCTAAAACCTTACACGTAACCCTACACTAAACTATACACACACCACTAGCTATCCACTTACCTTAACCCTAAACCCTAACCCTAAGGTCTGTCACTTTCGCACACTCACCTCACCCGTGCCCCAACCCTAACTCACCTACTCTGCCCTAACCCTCACGTCCACACAATCGCACACATACCTAACCTGCGCCCTAACTCATCTAACCCACCCTAACCCTTGCGTCCACACAATCGCACACATAATTAACCCGCACCCTAACTACCCTAACCCGCACTCAATCACACACTTACCCGTAACTTTCCACCACAGAGCTGAAAATACTGAATCAACAGAAATGGACAACCAAATTTTTTCCCTAGGAAAAAATTCGCTTTTCTGTTGCTTTGATAATTTCAGCTTTCACTGAATAGGGGTCGATATTAGAACATTCAAAGTTTTGAAAGTTCGATGTTCTATAATATAGACCATATATATATATATATATATACATACACATATATGTATATGTGTGTGTCTATGTATATATTTTTCCCTTTCATTTTACTTCATGTTCAAAAATCCTAGCAGAAATGTCAGTACCATCTGGGATGCATGTAATGTGAGTCCTCTTGCTGTTATCTTCAAAGGAAAAGTAACTCTGTAAGATGACTCTGATTTAGTGTTCAGTGGGTTATTTGCTGGCCAAAGCACTTAGAGACTGCACCAAAGTATACCATCGATCCTGGAGAGTTTTTTTTTTTCCTGAATAAAGAAAGCTAGGGTTTGTTTCTTGAAAGGAAGGGCAACTTTGTGAGGCAGTCTGTTGCCTGTCTAATTACCACAGATGTGAAGGCAAGAGATATCAATGTGATGCACTGAAGGTGCTGAGTTCAAAAGTGCAATCAAATTGCATATGTTTCATCAGACCAATAATTGAATACAATGCTAATTGAATCCACAACTGGCCACCGGATAAAATTATATTCTTTTATTACAAAGAACACTTGAAACACCCTAGCGTTTCGGCAAACAGCCTTCCAGGAGTAATACAAATTCATCAAACATTAATTACCTTATATAGTCATTTCAATTAAACAATCAGATAATCAATTAATCAGTAAATTATTCCAATTAATCTCAGAATTTAAGACTAAAGGCAACAGTATATTACAATTTAAAATATAAATAGATCCTTTATATAACAATTTATCTTTTAAAACACACATTTCCCCAAGTTGTACAGAAATTTGTTCAAGAATACACCCTTGTAGTAAAGAAAAATTGCTGTTATATTTGTGTTTAAAATGCATGGCAATATTACTTTCAACCTTTTGTTTTTTGATGCCCCTAATATGTTCCTGCAATCTTGTCCTAAACTTTCTCTCGCTCTCCCCTACATAATATAAATCACAGGGACATCTTAAGGTGTAAACAATGCCTTCAATAACACAAGAATATTTCTCTAAAGCAGAGAAATGGACCCCATTTATTTTATCAAAAACAGTCACTATATTACAAAAAATATTGCAGCTACCACAAGGAAAGGTACTTAATGATAAAGGATTCTTAATAACTACATCTTCAGGGGGAGTAAAACAACTTGAAACTAAAAAATCTTTTAAATTCCTGCCACGCTTATAAGAAATAGATGGATTATGATTAAAAATATGTATCAAATCATTATCTCTCATCAGAAATTTCCAACAGTTCTTAAATATTATACTTATATCATCACTAAGATTGTTACATGTGTATACAAAATATACTTTACCATTTGTATTATTACTACATAAATGCTTTGAATATTTAATACCAGCCTCAGGACTTGTACCACTAGTCTTCTGTGAAACTGCCCTCTGTAAAGCTTTATCAACTATGTCTTGGACATAACCTCTACTTATAAACATGTCAAAGGTTCAACCAGATTCCACTAAAAAATCTGCCCAGTTGTTGCAAATTCTGTAAAGACGTAGAAATTCCCCATAAGGTAAAGATTCTATAAGTTGCCTTGGGTGAAAGCTACCCCCATGCAAGAAATGATTATTGTCTGTAAATTTCCTATGGAGAGTTGTATTAATTCTGCCATTATCTAAGCCTTTGAAAACTAAGTCCAAAAAGTTAACCTGATTGCCATATTGTAAACCATTCAAATTCAGGCCATATTCATTCTTTTCTAAATCCTTGTGGAAACTCTCTGTTTTATCTTTACCAGCCTTACATATGAAAATTAAGTTGCCTATGTATCTATAATAACCTATGAGATGATCACACATAAACTTATGCATATACAGATATTCTATTTCAAAAAGGGCCATCATCAAATTGGCATACATGGGGGCAAATGAAGCCCCCATTGCCATACCCTGTAATTGATGGTAAAACACTTTATTAAATAAAAATAATTATTCAATAAAAAAAAATGAACAAGATCAACAATATAATGGGGCAGGGGAGTATCTCCTAAAAATAGTATAAAGCTCTAATACCATGTTTATGTCTGATACTTGTATAAAGACTTTTAACATCCATGGTATGCCAATACATGTCCTTGTCCCATACTAAATCAGATATTCTAATTAGAAAATCAAAGATAAACTGTTATATAAAGAATCTATTTATATTTTAAAGTTTAGGTTTAAATTCTGAGATTAATTGGAAATACTTATTGATTAATTGAGTATCTGATTGTTTAATTGAAATGACTACATAAAGTGATTAATGTTTGATGAATTTGTATTACTCCTGGAAGGCTGTTTGCCGAAGCGCAAGGGTGTTTCAAGTGTTCTTTGTAATAAAAGAATATACTTTTATCTGGTGGCCAGCTGTGGAGTTGCTTTGTTTGGTTGTGGTGAATTGAGTACAATGCTCCCTTTTGCATGCACGTCACCAGACACCTTCAACAATTGGAGAGACTACAGAGGTTTCTTCCCAGGAAATTACAGTGTACACAAAGCAACTCTTATGTGGAAAGACTGAAAACCCTCTCACTGTATTCTGTCTCCTACAGGTTGCTAAGGGGTGGCCTGTGCCTGGCTTACAGGGCAGTCTCTGATAGGGCCCTGTTTGAAATGCTGCACATTCATAAATCAAACTGCAGGAGCGCCACTTGCTCCAGGGATCTTAAGCTAGCGTCTGATATGAACAGTTCATACTGGAGAGATAAATACATCTCCCAGTGACTTCCACTTTTCTGGAACAACCTTCCAATTCACATGAAACAGAGCACCTTCTTGACCCTCTTCAAACACAACCTAGATCAATGGATAGGTGACCGCAAATTCTCTCCAGGGGTGGTGCCCATGTCCCTCCTGGGCAGAAGAAGTTGGTATTAACTACCATAGACCCTTATCCCTGCTAACCTCACTCACCTAACCACCAACGATTGTTGCAACTCTGGATAAATATGGCTAGGCCTGTAAGGGCTGTAGGGCCATTAGCCGAGAAACCTGTGAACCTATGTGTTTCCACTTCCCATTATGACCAGAAATCCTAACACAGGGTTCAGCTGCATCAAAGTGTGTAATTTGAATGCTTTAACAAAACCTAGCTTGAAAATGAAAGCATTGTGACATAACTCTTTAGAGTCACTAATCACTGTTTCTTTGCATGAACAGTCATCAGAATGCCACCAAGGTATTCTGGAGGTCCACAGTGCAGATTGTTTTTAAAAACTATATTTTCCTTTCAATTCTCATAATGATGAATGGACAGCGGAGGGGCTTAGGGTTGTGAACAATGTCTCCCCCACAGCTGCAGGATTCATTTCTGACTTGTAGTCTCTGTCTGTGAGAAATGTATAATCTGTCTGTGAGAAATGTATGTGCCCCTCCCAGTCTTCATATGTTTACTCTTGATACGCTTGTTTATTTTAGAATTACCTTCCCAAAACATTGTGGTTGATTAGCTATTCAACATTTTAATATGCATTGCATTTACCCTGTCCTTTGAAAAGGGACAGAATATACCAGTTTACTTACCCTGTTAAATGAATAAATTACTAAGTACATTAACTATTGTAGAGCTGTTGGCCACATCTAGTATGTGTGTTTTATAAAGTGCTCAGTGTGGAATTTCTGATGAAAGAGAGGTATTGAGGTATTGTATGTTTTCGCATCTTTAGTTTTGCATGTCTCACAAACTGCATGACAACTTCTTCTCTACTGGAAGTGACTTCTCCTGTGCATCACAGTGTCTGACCAGATCTCTTTTTTGGTCGTTTTAGTCTACTTCCTTTTACATTATCTCTTGTTACCACTGCATGTTCCTTTTTACTTCTGTTGTTATTTATGGCTGATTTTGCTCACAGTTGGGTTTCTAGATATGGGTGGTGTAGAGGCATTTCATTAATGAGCAGTTTCAGTATTTGAGAAGAGTACCTTGTAACAAAACACTGTTTTTCTTATTACTGAATGTATAACTAAAGTAGGAGTTCTCTGCCATCTCATTATTCATTGTATGGGGTTCCTGTTTTTCTTACTTATCTATGCTTTTTATCATAATTTGTGAAGACTGTACATTTTCATTTTCGTGACTTTTTAACTTGATAGATGTATTTATTTATCTTTGTTTACCTGGAAAATCCAACTGGGATAACACCCTTTTTCAGTGGTGGTCTGGGGAGAAAAGTTGCACATTTAATACCAGTTTTGACACATACATAAAACACTGTTATATGATATCAAAAGGAATACAAAATATAAGTATGTGTACATACATGAGAGAGAAATAAAAATATGATTGCTTACATAAACATCGTTTAGTAACAGAGCATGTATATAGCTTACATTGTATATTGAGAAGATAGACAAGACATGGAAAACATACTATAATATCTGCAATTTCTAGCAATAAAAATAATGAAAAAAGAGGCAGCTTAATTACGGAAATATTAGAAAAGGGGAAGGTAGTTGATAATGAAATATAACATTTGTTAGTAGCAGAGTAACTGTGAAAGTATCATTACAT
The DNA here is from genome assembly GCF_019279795.1 of Protopterus annectens. Taxonomy (NCBI): domain Eukaryota; kingdom Metazoa; phylum Chordata; order Ceratodontiformes; family Protopteridae; genus Protopterus; species Protopterus annectens. The sequence goes on along the minus strand of NC_056737.1, from coordinate 704,468,910 downwards.
TTATAACTGAGAAGTGAAGTAATTAGGAGAGTGAGAATGGTTGGGGCTACTTGGACTGTTACAAGGATTTTTACTTTTGGATAAATCAGGAGACAGAGAGAGATGAAAATGTGACGGGGGCAGTGAGATAGTAGATGATCTAATTAGAGAGAAGAAGAGATTGAATCTTGTCACTTAGAGCCTGCAATGGACATAGTTTATGTAAACAAAGTTACTCGGTTAGTTTTTGCTAACTGGAAGGCCTGTTGTACTTGCTTTCACTAACATAGCCATCTGCTTCATGTGGCTAATGTTTCTGCTACTTATTACTACAGTGGACGTGTTATGCTGGATTGTGAAAAAATACGTTGGGAGGCCACCCCCTGTTTTATTTTCATATCAAATGTCATGCTACTTGGACATGCACTATTTGCCTAGTCTTGTGAGCATCATACATTCATAAAGTCATCACTTTGTTCTCAATTCATTTAACATGCCATCTTATAAGAGCATATTATTGTGTTGTTTGCTTTGATGTGCCTTTTGCCTCACTATGCATTCATGTGAGTTCATAGTTTGATCAGCGCAAGCTTAGAGCCTTCATCATGAAGAAGTTTGGAAACCATGATGCCAATTATTTCCGTCTTTGTTCCAGTCTGCCCTGTGAGCTGCCTTAGCTACTTCTTTGTTTTTTGCAGGAGTGGTTTGTTTCATTGTTTGAGGATACTGTCTCCTGTCATAATCTTGTTGGCATTATGCATAGTTATAGCAGAAGATGCTGGGATTGCTGCCAAAATGTGGTGTCAAAAATCAGCAAAGATTTTGACAGGGTCATTCTGTGTGTCCTTGTTTTAAGCAATGCCTTTTTATTCCCTTTATTATCCATTGGGATAATGCATTGCTGTGCATCACTACAACACCAGTAAGTGCCTGCAGACTAAAGCTGAGAAGAGGCCAATGGTATCTCCAGCTGTCTGTGGTGGGCTGGGGGCATC